>NC_042495.1:82737058-82809985 GCF_005508785.2 Acyrthosiphon pisum
GCACATATCAACATTAGGAAAAATACAAAAAATGTACATGCTGTACGAAATGGAGCTACAAAAAAAATTGGTGCATAACCGTGGGTTATGATGGGTGTATGATGTACTTTTTTTTCAAATGTGTATTGTATTGTTTTTATTTTAACAAGTTAGGAGTAATACTCAGAAATTTAGCTTGGGTCTTATTTGACTGTGCTTTTTCTGGGCCAACCTTGAATTCAATACCTTTATAAAGTTATAATAATAAATCACAAGCAATGAAGCAAATTAATTCTTAAATATTTCCTAACTAGTATGGGCATTGTGTAATAGAAGTAAAGAACACAATATATTATTTTAAAAACGTACCTATTTAATTAATTGCTAGTTCGAGATTATGCTAAGTTCTTAGATTTAATTCAAATAAAAGGTAGTATAATGTTAAAGCAGTTTAAATTTATGATTAAGGGTATATATTTAAGTTGTGATTTATAATAATTATATTGTGTTGTTTATTTTATCATTACGTTTAGTTGGTTAGTATTTTTTATTTTTTTCATATTAAAATCGCCATTTAGTATTTATCAAATGAATACGTATGTTTATACGGTACGTTTTTCATAAAATAACTATAGAAGCCATACTAAATAATATTTTATCAGTGACACGTCATTTCTTGTTGATTTATTAAACATTTAAGTTTTTATATTTATAGTTTTCATTAATTTATTATATTACAGAATAACGATTACATTGTAGTGTAACAGAATTTTAATTAGGAAAACACTTTATTTATTTTTATTACAGTATCACGTCTTTGATTTTATACTTTTGTGTTGACATTGATATTAAAATAAACTCCTGATGT
The DNA here is from genome assembly GCF_005508785.2 of Acyrthosiphon pisum. NCBI lineage: Eukaryota > Metazoa > Arthropoda > Insecta > Hemiptera > Aphididae > Acyrthosiphon > Acyrthosiphon pisum. Next base: position 82,737,906 of record NC_042495.1, read on the forward strand.
ACCTAAGTACCGAGTCACATGAATTTAATTATCGTCACGAACATAATAATGCTATTATGATCACGGGCAATTAAAATTGATATTGAATTGCCATCTTCAATTGAGGTTTTTCTTTTTAAAATTACCATAAATCAGCTACATGCTACCGGCATCAAGATATTTATGAAACGAAGAAAGAAAATGATTGACGTTACCGCAAAAAAACACGAGATGCTCTCGTGCAGCACTTAGGAACATTCAATACTTATATAATATTATTTAGGTATTACATAGTGCTTTGTTTAATAACTCTTCAATGCCTTCAGGAATTCGTTGTTGATGATGATGATGATGATGATGATATTATATTAAATCAGTGAGTAGACGTGCCTAATGAATTGTTAATGTAGGTACCTACCCATATGCGCAGGCCACAGCCCCTTGGAAATTATGTTGTGCTATAATATTTGATTCACCGCTACAGCCCTTTTGTATGAAACCACCCTCACGGTATGGCCCCGAGGGCTGGTGGTGGTACTAACTTAGGACTTAACAAACCCTGAGACTGTCCACCCTCTTCATCAACCGTTCGTTTAACGCAGCGATGTACAACCCCGAGGCCAGGGGCCACATGTGGCCTGCTGGTATATTCGATGTGTCCCGTTACAAATTTTTAATATAAAACGTCATAATAAAATAAAATAAAATATTGTATACCTACTATAATGTGTTGCAAAATTATACTATTAAATTACGATTGACATTATTCGTACTTTTATATTTGGTGGCTCGAAGATGATTGTGTATCAAAATGGCCCGCTGAGGGAAAAAATTTGGGCATTACTCTAACGAGTCGATTCACTCGTGGTAACACTGTAATTTGCACTTTTGAGAGTGAATCGACTATCTATAGTATCTACGAAAAAAATAATTATTATTTTGAAAATTTTTCTGTTATTTGTTATAATTTTTACTATGCATTTATTCATTTATAAATACTTAGTGTTTACACTTTTTCAGTGAATGTTTTACTATTATACATTTATACTACGTTTTACATTATTAATTACTATTTATCATACTAATTGATACTAGTTTTAATTCACGAATATAGTCACGATATCTCAAACATCGAGTACAACTCGAAAACCTCGCAGGTGACACTGAGTTTCCCCTTGACATTCGAGTTATCGAGACTCTTCTATGTAATAATATATAACATTATATTTTAGTGGTATAAGCGTGGTTTTAAAACCAATTAGTATTCTTGAATCTTGATATTATATTATACATACTCACACACGGGAAGGAAAGACGCTTTTCACCTTGTCTCTTGTTGTTCAGGTGAATCGGGGTGCAGGGCTGGTTCGTCTGACGCGATAGTTCGAAAGACGCGCAATAACGGCTTCCGTCATCCACTTCCGGTTGAGTGGCGTAACGCGACAAAAGTTTCCACAGTTTTCCCGTTTGACACACGCACGCTTATGCGTGCGACAACAATCCCTACTGTAGTTTCACCCATACGAATGCGAGCAACAATGTTTCCTTCCGCAGGACATAATATCATTACCATTATTGTAATATGTGTCGTATATCGTATGATATACTATCGTGCACTGCAGAATATCCATCGTCAAACTTTTCACCAGTCACCGCAGCACGGAAAACTGAAATCAGTTATATCATCCCTTATTCCACAATAATAATATAATCACTGGTATTCCAATGATCTAGAGTATAGGTACGCTAGCAAATACATACGCCGTATACTCTCAAGATTTTTTAAAATAAAACACTGTGTATGTGCTCTGTATAAGTCTCAATACATTTGCGAAAAAAAAGTTAATGTTTTTGTTGGGTGAGAAATATTCATGTTTACAGGTATTAGTTTTTGAGTAAAATAGATTTTTTTCAAAAAGTTTGAAATTCTTTGTTTTTACCTCCCTTATGCACGAACTATATTTACTTTTATATCAGAAAAACATTATCAAGAGCATATCAAAGCAAAAAAAATATAATTGTAAATTCAATGCATTCCTTATCGCCACGCCCAGTATCTAAAATGTGAAGATGGAAATTAGTTTTGTATCATTACAATAATCCTACTTTATTATTACCAAGTTGAAAATAATCTGGAGCTTTAATCTATTTCATTGAAATCGTTAAAATTGTGTTGAGTATAACCTTGACAAATTCGAAGGTAACATCGATGAGTATTATAATAATATTAGCTTCCTAGTATTACAATACTTAATAGTTCATATCATTGATGTGGTCTCCTCACTCCTCGAGTACGATTAAAACCAAAATACATCCGAACATGGCGGAAGTAGATAACGGTGATAATACGATGCATGTTCATTGTCCGTCGACAGTGTCGATCATTATTGACACTTTTGATAATATTAATATGATAAGCGTATTATAAACACGGTGCAGTGACCGATGAATTTCCGTCACATTCTTGTCTTGATGACATTGAATACATTTTCGATCGATTATATGCGCGATAATTATATTATGTGTATAACACTATAATGACGTAATGACGTTATATCTACCTACAACTTTAGAATCGACATATTAGATTAAAAAAAAGTGACTCGTTAACGACGGTGATAAGAATCTTATTTTTTTTTATCAAACGTTTATTTTTGTTCCATTTTATTTCTTAAATCTATAAGCACTATTTTAACATTCAATCTGGAGATTTATCGCTCTCTATTGAAAACAAGGACAATGCATTTCGCAAAATTGTAACAATAGGTAAGTTATAAGTATACACTTTAAGAAAAAGCTTAAATACAGCTGGTACCTATAAGTAACATTTAATTTGTCAATAATTTAGTATAATGTATAAACTAAAATTAATAGGTATAATAATACTACAGTAGGTACAATAATAGATTATACATAAAACACAAATACTAAATATAATATACTCGTAAAGCATAAAACGATTATGTTATTATGTATAGGTAGTAGGTATTTTATATATTATTTAGAGTACCTACCCATACAATTATTAGTATAACCAATATTTTAGTATTTAAATTATTATTAATACAAATCGTACATTCCTTTACAATAGATTTTTCGTTTTTGCAGTACACCTTTTTAATTGCCTACGCGTGTGTTGTTTATCGTAATTTATTTGATTGGGTGATTACCATATTATTATTTCATTTTCAACTTTGAAAAAGAAAATGATCGACAAGTTTCCACGTAATGAACCTGGGTTGTTATTCACAAAGTGCGTACTATTGAAATAAAAGTCACAAATGAACAATTCTACCGATTAATTGCCCAGCGTAGGACACCAAAATATGGATTGTTGTTTTAATGTATGTACCTCTATACCTGTTTTGAACTTAACATACAATTAATACTGTTTTGTCATATTTGCACAAAATTATACAATCATTATTATATTGGAAACATGCAAAATCTAAAAAATAATGTATAGATAAATTGTATTCATACCGATGTAGTTTGTTAAATGTGTCAGAGTTTAATAGTTTGATCACTAAAGATATAAGCCTAGTTCCTGTATGGATGATATTATTATAGAATTCAATTTTAAAAAAATGATCATCGATAAAAATTAATTTCAATATTATTGCCATTTGCCATCATTAAGTATTAGCACATAAATCTTAATATTATTGCCATTTGCCATCAAATAAGTATTAGTGCATAAATCTTAACATTCTTAACTAATAATAAGAGGTAGTTAGTTATTAATAATAATGTATTGTGTCGTGGAATTGTATATTCAAATACAAACAAAATATGGCACTGCAAATGTCAACAAAAAAAAAAAAATGAGAAAATGACACCCCCCCCCCCCCACAACACACATACTCACATGCCCAAAAAAAGCAAGGCTTGTGTCTAATTATTTAATAATCAGCTATTATTATATAAATGGTGATTTAAAAAAATTATAAGTAAATACTTATACCAAAATGCGAGTACAAACATTTACCTATATAAGCCTAGTATAATTCTAAGGATAAATATTAAAATTATGAGATAATATGTTTTACAGTTAAACAATTTTAGACGTCATCTATAGTTTATAAAACTGTGATACGTTAAACAGCAATAATTGTTATAGTAATTGTGATGTAGTGTAAAATGTAATTCAATTACACAATATTTTGTGGCAGTTATTTTAAAATAATTTTTTTGATTGTCGGATTTGAGTGATAGAGATATTTATTTATTATTATTATTATTATTATTATTGTTTACTCCCCAAATTCGGATACAATATTCGGCGGGAATTGAACCGAATCGACTGATAGTTTCACGGACATGGAAAAAAAAAGTTTGAAAACCTGTATAGTAATTCCCCACTGGAGAGAATATAGAAATGCAATAACAATGACACCGGCTTTTTTTAAACCACTGACGCGTATTGACCGGATATTTAGCTTTTATTTTCAGGGGACCTTCTATTTTTCGATTGGAGAAATGAAAAAAAAAGGTAAAGGAAAAATACAATAAAATGGTCAACGTGTTAAAGTACTCAAGTATATTGACATTTCTGGATTCACGTAGACACTGGACTCTCAATTTCTTAGTACTCCAACTCTGGAAGGTACATTTAACGAAATAATCTGTCAATTTTCATTCAGGAAATTATTTTTTCGAGAGGTTTAAGGAGAAAAAAATTCTAGTTTGATGCATTTAAGTTTTGAATGCTAAGTAAATATTTTTATAATGTTTTCTCCTCATATTGTATAATTATTGTCAAAACTGTGTCAACTACAGTTATTGTACAACCTGCCCTAGCTAGAACAGCACCACCAATATTATTAAATAAGTCCAAATATTATCAGTAGTTAAACTTTTCTTATTAATGGCTTAGAAATGTGAAAGAAAACTCTTATATATAATCAAATTTAATGAGTATTCTAATAATATACTGCTTTCAGGTTTTATTAGTTTTTGCAACAATTTAGGGACTGAAATAATAAATATATACATATATAATGTATAAAAAAAGAACTAATCTTAAATAATCATAAAACTGGAAATAATCTAATTACGCAATCGATTTTTATAGTCTTTTTCTCACTGTCGCTATAAAACTCGTTCCAGGAATAAAGTTTTTTTTCTAGAATAAAATAAATAAGATAGTTAAAATAGTAGTTTATTATATTTTTATAATCTTATACTGAATTTAAGGTTTTCTCGTAACAAGGACTCTTGAATTTTAATATTTAATGCTAGACTTAAATAATTTAGAAATAAGTATTATGGCTATAGATTATGTTTCACAAGACGTACTGAATAAAATATATAAAATCGAACCGTAGAACGCAGTTATACTTGTGAATGTTTTAAATTGCTATGTTCTCTAATAGGATGAATTTTGAAATCAGCAATAACTAGAAATTACTATAATAATATGTTTGTATAAACAAAAAATAATAAGAAGAAAAAAAGGTTTATACATTTCAAAATTATAGGAAAATAACATTTTATTGAAATAATCACCTATATAAAAATGGAAATTCAATGATCGGAAAAGTTCTTTGTTTTTTTTGTTGTTGTTGTTGTTGTTGTTGTTGTTTATATATATATTGGATAAAAACGAAGTCCCTAGGCGTTTCTTTCTGTGGAAAACATAAAAAAAAACCATCCATAACCCTAAGCACAGTTAGCCCACGTAGATTATTAACGGTTTTATGTTGGCAGAGTTATCCCGCAGCAAACGGCTTGGAAGCATTTTAAAATGGTAAATAATATTACGAACATTAATCCGTGAAAGGATAATTTACAACTACCTCCTTCCATTCACGTGTCAAAAATATATGGCTCTCGCCACGAAGAATCCGGATAAACGATCAAACTAATCTAAAATGCTAAAAATATGCTAATCCTATCACAATATGCAAAGATGAATTTCGTGTTTATTTTCGTATCTGTATTTGATAATAATTAAATAATATTATACAATGTGCGTATAATAATATAATTTATATATTATATTTTAAAATATAATTTATTTGATCGCGCAGTTAACAATATTTGTATCATAATTACGTTTATAATTAATATAAAGGTAATAAAATAATATTATTCTTAAACTAATTGTTGGTTTTTTCCTTACAGATCTAACTTTACACAATATTGAAAGTTTCAGAACGTCAACAATCTGATACTGCGAGTAAGTTATTATAACATATTATTATATGATATTTACTTTATATAATTTCGATTTTTTTTTTTCTTGAAGTGAACAGATATTGGTAAAATTCGTAATACTGGTAAGCTTTTAATATTGCTTGACAAAAATATTAATCATTTATGTATTTTATTCGATTACATTTTTTAAACTTAACATTTCCAAACAGCAATCAATAATTTGTAATTAAAAGCATCAAAAAGAATTCATACTTGTTATTAATTTAATATCATTCAAGTGGATTATAAATTATAGTTCCTTAGTAGATACATCGAATGAATCAGAAATTGAAAAATGCGTTATAATAATAAATTGTATTATGCAACATAATAATTTATTATAATATTATATAAGTTATAAATAAAGGATTTTTTTCATAATATTAACTTAAGAGTTATGTTCCATAAAGTATAAAGTACAACTGTTTTTTTCGTTAACAGTAAAAAATAAAAATAATAATAACTTAATAGTATAATAATACTATTATACATTGAGTTACAATATTTTCGCTTTATATGACATAACAGTTATTTAATTTTCACAAGTTGTGTGGGTAATCATGATCAATCAAACCATACAATTATCTTTCGCATATTAGGTATAATGGACTTTAATATAATGACCTAATAATATATGAAACTTGTACTAATATAATAGTATATGGGTACGTCATATACGTACAATTTTTTTTATATAAATATTGTAGGTTTAAATATTATGGAAAATTAAATAAATGTGGTCATCATCTACTGTACATAGCTCACAGACTTGAATTACCTTAGAAAGTTTCGGTCCTGGCTTACTCATTCATAAGAGTGATCAGATAATATCATAAACTATAAAGTGTCTATTGCATAAAGGAGTAAAATATTGTTTTAACAAATTACAGATGTAAATAATATTATACACTATTTAATTTACAAGAACCTAAGTGTTGTACAAAATAATACACACCTTGTTATTTAAAGTGAAATCCACGATTTCGTTGTCTTTTTCCAAGCTTCAAATTGAGAACAATGGGAGGGGGAGCTTTGGGACTGAAGTCATCTACCCTCAATAAATAATATTTTTTATATTAGATTATACTACGCGTTATTAAAGTATATTATATTGTTTTTCATAAATACATGTTTGAATGATAATGCATTTTTTTCAAATTTAATTACTATAATATGTTCGATACATACTATTAATAGTTGTACATGATAACGTTTGTGGCGATCACTTTAGATTTATATAATATTATTATTACTTATTATGCTGGTAGTTAGGTCAGGCTTTCGATCGATAAGGGTGATACAAATAATAATCATAACTGTTGACTTTCGATGTCATGAAAGTGGAATTGGTAGGGTATCCGTATTTGCATATAAGGAAAAATAGGAAAATTCGTAAGCCACCCCCTTCCACTGACTACACAACAAACAAAAGTCCCGAGTGCGTGCCCTAAAAAAGAGTCAAGGATTGTTTGTTATTTTGTGTGCATCACAAAATTACGTGGTTATAATGCCGGGTAAAGGGGTACGAGCCTTGAATGAAATCGGTCCTACAATATATTATACATACAAAGAGCGAAAACCTGAGCCGGGCTGGTTGGCTCATCGAGACGTGTGAGCACACGAGAGTATGTGTGTGCGTGTGTGATTCTGGGACGACGATTTGATGATACTTTTAGCGCCTGTGACGGACCGAATACGTGATAAGAATACGGAAATGGTCGCGGAGTGATGGGTGGCGGAGAAGTGAAAAGCGTCGTGGCTATGAGTGCGTAGTGTCAGCAGGGGGTGTATTATAAGACGATGACGATGACGACGATGACGGTGGGAAATCGACATCTGCTCGAGGGTCGATAGCGAAAACTACTCGCGCGGTCTTATACACACGTGTTTCACTTTTTTCTTTTTCTTTTTTTGATCCGCTTTTCGTTGGCCAACTTCAGCATATTGGATTTTGAATTACAACCACCCCGCCGTCTCCACCACCACCACCACTACGACTGTAGACTCATCGTGGGTCCCCCGAGTGAGATTGTATATGCTCAGACATACGCGCGTATACAGGTTAGTCTATAAAACCCTAGTGGGACGTGGAATTTTATCCGACTAGAGTCATATGCTATAAAATATTATTATGACGAATGATAATAATATTATGTGGAATGCATTTATGGCCGTTTGGTTTCTTTTCTTTTCTTCAGAAATCAATATCTCGAGCCAATCGGACGAATCAACTACAACACTGTGGCCCAATTTAATATTTATTAATTAATATTGTTTGTACCAATACAATATTTCGTTTTTATAAATGAGAACATATTGTATACCCATGATACTACCCTGCTTGTTCTTACCATTCTAATATAATGTTTTGATTCGTTTAATAATGATAATATTATTACAATAGCTATTATAATCAATACAAATATAATATAATTTTTATTTTAAATATTACATTACTTCGCCGTACGGATTTTGGCCATTACATAATATTATTATAATGGATCACAAACATACAATCGTGTTCGAATACTTATAAACGTCGTTAAGTTATATTGATATTACATATATTTACATACCTAGCTATATATTATTATATTATACTCTGCTGGTAAAATTATTCATTAGCCATGTACCTGCCTGCACGTGTGCGACTTTTACTCGTAATAAAAAAGGCACATTCAATTCTGTTTGAAGCTGCAGGTCATATTGCAGTTAATAATTTCCCTACAACTTTTGTGCCTAATATAATATTATTTTACTACTCGTTATAGTGTAATACGAATATTTCAAAAGTCCCGGTATATAGTCATATTTTTTTTTTATTAATAAAAGTGACTAGATGAGTTTTGTGTGCCTTAGATTTTCTAGTAAGGTCATTGATTATCTAACACCCAACTGAATCAGGTACACAATTTGTGAATGTTCTCTCTTCTTTCTCAACGGAAATCTATCGATTTTTATTCATTCGCGCGTTTGTCGAAACGCACTTTGGAGGGATATACCGGGAGGTATGCATATGTTTAAGTATTCTACGGGAGTATATGGCAATATTATATATTATAATACTCTTGCGGTAGCTGTTTTCGTTTCATGATACGGTTTTTTTATTTTTCATTTTCAACCGATACAAAAATATCCGGGAGTCTAACAAAAGAATAATTTCGTTGTGTGGATATATTACTGTGTTTTGTTATTATTACTGTAAAATATATTATCATCGTACATAAACGTACTAAACTGAAGTATCACTGAACGTTTTTTATTATAATACTGTGTTTGAATGTTATATCAATCGTATTAAATCCTTTAGTACTCGAACTCCATCACAAGGAACGTCTGTTCAAAACTAACAACTACGATGATAATAATATTTTCAAAATACAACATACCTGGTTGCTATAATACCTTAAGTTTATTAAAAATAACTAACTTACTTCCATGCAGGATGTATTACAATATTATTATCCTCAATAAGCCCCTTCCGTACATAATACGTGAGTTATTGTTAATATGTGTACATCTTAATCCATTTTTCATAAATGCATAGAACGAATATGAACCAACAAAATAATAATATGGTTTATAATATATTATATTAAGTACCTAATAAATCTTTTAAGATCATTTGATATGTTTTATTTTACAATTGTATACCAACATTCTAGTCATGTAATACTTAGATACTAAAATTGTTTATGGTGTGTATTGAAATCGTATCCTTTGATATGGAATATCCGTTTTTGCTATTCACATAATAATATGAGTATACACATTTGATTTGAATACATAAATCAATAGCTTATTAACAAAGGACCGCATTTAAAATATAAGATAATGATATACGTATCATAAATATGTACGTATACAAATCATAGGTATTATATGGTAATGATTAGGCACAGTTAATATTGTACATACATCTAAGGCGTGTGTAGTGTTATTTAATTTAACATCAATAGTGAATCTATTCAGTACGTTGATGATGGCACAATAATGTTATAATAGAAAAATATAATAGGTACTAGTAGGTATATTAACACTTATAAACAGGGCCGGATTAAGAACCTATTGGGACATGGGACTGAAAGTTAATATGGGCTCTTTTGACAAGACATGCTTTAAAAAGCCGTTCGCTTCGCCCGCAGAAAGATACATTTTTCTAACTATTTAAAAAATTGACAATTGCATTATAAATTTGCTAATTGATGTATAATAAAAGTTAATACTTCATAATTCATTATTTTAAATTTAAATTTTCATAATAGCTTTTAAATGTATTAACAGTATACTTATTTACAACAAATACTAAATAACAGTAAAATGCGTCTTTTCTACCATAGTACTTTTGTAGGTATTTACTATTTAGTTGTATATTTTAAAAACCATTTATGGAAAAGCTATTATTTAAAATCACTTAAAAATGTGTATCAGCTTAATATTGTCTGGGCCCCTTTAATTTTGGTACTTGAGAGGGCCCCGGGACATCCGCCCCGACTAGACCCCTCCCCCCCCCCCTTAATCTGGCCTTGCTTATAAATAACAGAATTATATAGCTTTAAAATAAATATATCTTTTAACACGCGTTGCAAATTTTTTGTGCGATTTAAAGAGTGTCCTGTGGGGATAAAAATTCTGTTTTTCAAATAAGAACCCTCTTTTTTATTGTTTAGTAGATCATTTTTTTGGAAAATATTCTTATCTACCTAATTCAAAATTTGAATCAGTAGATTCTTGGTTATTAAAATGTGTGAATTAAGGATAATAGTCCTTAAAAATGGTTTTACATAAATATAAAATAGACGTAAAAAAGGATCTGATATTTATATACTTGGGCCATTTTTACAAATTATTATTAATGACTACAATTTCAAAGCATCATAGCCCTCATATCTTATAAATCCATTACCATGGACCTTTTATCCTTAGAGCATACAGTTGAATAACTCAAAAACTACTCGTAAGAATTTTGATTCTGATACTTCAATTTTTCAGAAAAATTATCCCCCGAATAATTTACAGTTGAAAAGAGGAGTTCTCATTTGAAAAACAGAATTTTGTATCTCCACAGAACACTTTTTAAGTAGTACGAAAAATTTCAAGAATCGAAAAATATGGTCTTTAAGTATATTTAAAAGTTCTAAAAATCATTATAAATACATTATCGAAAAAAAATGTGGTGAGCACTGAGCATGCTTAGGCATACTGAGGCATCATCTTGTGTAGCGTTTATACCCAAGTGATATACCAATATAAGATTATAAAACATTACCGATTTTTTGTAAACGTTTTCACTAGATGCTATTTAGAACCAATACATTTTATTTAATTTATACTTGAAAAATCATCATCGCTTTACACGGTATAATATTATCCATTTAAAACTGTTAATTAATTAAAAACAACTAATTTAACATCAACAAATAATAATATAAACATATGATTTGATGTTTAAACTATTAAAGTATTCCAGATGCTATAATAATTATTACTTACATGGTGTTTAATATATATCCATATAGGTATTTTAGTATTTTATCACATTCCACAAAACCATCAACTCTATATTATGACAAAATAGTTAGGTATGTATACGTAATAGGCAATTCTTTATATCAATAATTATATATTTTATTAAAACAGCTATCATGACTGCAGTCAACAAATTCTAATAGGTACACTCTTATGAAATAAAAATTTTAGTTATCTTTCCATCGTTATAAATTAAAATTGATCCTAAACTGTCAAGGCTACAGAGATATCAGCAAACCTCAAAATAGCCGAAAACCTCTATAATCTATTCAGAATAAAAATAGAGTTCGACGGTGACCAGTTTTCGTCGTACGGGGGTCAGACAACACCTGTTTGTCCCCCCACCGATCAACCATATCTGTGTGGTTTAACAACGCCCATGCGAACAAGTGTCTACCGAATTCTGTTCTTATTCTGAATAGGGTATAAAAAGATTTAGGCTTCGATCCAGACAACATCAAATCTATCTTTAAATTCTCAAAATTGTTCAATATAATTGATACTAATCTATTGTTATGGATTTTTTACATATTTCAACTGCCCACCCCCTCAGCTTTATTCTTTTATTCATAATATAAAATGTAATATTGAAATATACTTTTTTTATGTAAATAGGTACTAAATACTATTTAAATATCAAAAGACAAATAATCTTTGTGGTTGTGGTTTGAATAAAAAAAAATTCCAAATTTATGTTAAGAACTTTGTATTTTCATTATTGGGATAACAACGATACAACATATTTTAGCATAACTTTGTTTGTACTATTTATTATTTTGTAATCGGTTTACCTAGTAACTCGCACCGTATTATTTCCTAATGATTATTTAAATGCTATTCAGAATTTCAGAGTTCAAGCATTATGTACCTATAATATAATAATACCGGATGCCCAACGTTTGTTCATAATTTATTATAATACATCGTTAATATAAAATGTAAAATACGAAACGCCTAATAGCAAGACGTTTAAAGTAAGTATAAGGGTATTTAAAAAAGCTTTAACATAAAATCTATTGTTTTGTTGAATTACGAATTCACTTTGACTTGCATTCTCAGTATATTGATCACTATGGCGTGTTCCACTATGCTAGTGAAAAAATTACTTTATCGTATAAACATCAGGTTAACTGCTCAATATTTTATAAACAAGTATAAATACATGAATTGAAAATATAATGCCTGTCTACTATACCTGAAGTTTTAATTTACTTGAACAATTCACAATTAACATTTAACTATAACCTTCAACAATAAATAAACAATATTATTATGAAATATAATGATTTATATTATTTTGATTTATAAATGTCAAATATTGACGATCATTTTATAAATCAAAACAACTTCAATTATTTTGTTTAAACAGTATGGGACGTAGATATATTGATACAATTAATTGTTAATAAAGGGGAATCAGTGACTATGGACATTTTAATTGTCCGTTTTATTGTTTCAACGGTAACATTATTAAAATCAATGATGAGTTATCTGCAGTTTAAATATTTATTGTCGATGACGTTGTTGTTATTTTGAATCACTGTAAATCAGTAGTTCTTGATTTTAGGCACTTTATATTGTCCATGTAGAAAAATTTGTATTTATGCATTCGATATTGTTTATAGTTGTATTATCATTTAAATAAGGTGGTTCTATGCTTTAGTGTAAAGCTCTTGACATTTAAATATTCGTTTTTTTTTTTAAATTTCAAGTATAAACTGTTTTTGAATTCTTCTATATGTATGATATTTCATTGCAACAATAATGAACATTTAAACTCAATAATATACATATGGTAATAAACTTCAGTAATTAAAAAAAGAAACCATCATTATTATGAACGTAAAAGAGTAGTTATTTCCATATATTATACGGTTTTAAATTCATACGTATAAAATGTGAGCTTCAAGTCGTATTTTGGTTTATGTACCCTACATTACACATTTAACGAGTGGGTTTTAAATTGAATTTGAATTTTTTATAGCAAGAACTTTCAACAAGAAAAGAAAAAAAAGAAAATTCATCCCAAATAATGATTTAAAAAAAGTAAGAACTGCAAGTTTTATATAGTACGTTAATTTAATAATACATTGAACGTATATATTTGGTTTATGGATGTCCCCTTAAAATCATATCGGAAGCAACGTAGTATTTTAATAGATCTATAGAGTTTTAGAGTTGTATTGGTATTAACCAAATCTCGACCACATTTGATATCAATTTTTTTGCATATCATATATTGTTATATTAAATCAAAATTTATATTTATTTCAAATGAAATAAACACAATTTTAATAAACTACAAAATAGTATATACTATAGTAAATTTATTATGTAACAAACAAGCAACATAAGTCAACGAACGAAAATAAAATCATGTAAATTTCGTCTTATTACACAGCAGCGTATTAAGATAATCCAGTTATTTTTAGTCAACCGAGTTAACCTGCCTGGTATAATTTTAAAAAAAAGTCTATTAATTTGTTTACCGTAACCATAATAATATATTAATTTTGTTTTGTTGTAACAAAGTAACATACTTCAATAATATTATAATATATTTTATTATTGGTCTACAGAAGACTCTACACTTTATTATACGTTTTATTTGTCTCAATATTTTGTAATCTTTAGTATTATCTCACATTGTGCATAATCCATTAAAAAATACTCATTTAAAATCTGCATTTCAACCAAAACATTATTGTGTTATACACAACAAATATCATAATAGACAACAGGTATGACGTATTTCAAAAACAATGTCGTCGTTGTCGTTGTCAGTGCTTAACAAAGACTCAAACCTTTGTAAGAAATTATGATGATTGTCACAAAAATGCGATTTTTTTTTAATATTTTATATATCTACTTTTATAAGATTTTTTTTTCCATATGAATAGATTTTTAATTTTTTTTATTTCGTTCTACTATATTGTTCATATTTGTTAAAATATTTTCTTAGTACAATATTATATTTAATTGAATGAAATATTAAAATGTATAGTAATGAGTCATTATATTAATGGCCCACGTTGTTGTGAAGCAAATTCAAAACCTAAGAATTACATAATAATATAAATTATAATATCCATCAATCAATATTATTCGAATGCTGATTAATTTTGTATAATTGGTATTCATAAAATATTATTTGTTTACAAGAAAATACAAAATATACCCATGTAATCAATAAAGCCATAAAAGTATATCATTATATTTGTATTGTTATAGCATTTTGTTTAAATAAGAAATAAAGTATATTAGAAATATATCACCAAATGCTGCCATGCATAGCGAATCGATTTCAATTTAAAATGTTGTTAACAGACATAATATATATTGACCCAACCTCTCGTTTTTACTTTAATTGTTTTAGGTTATTGTAAAAGAAATCAAAAGAATTCTCTCAAATTCTATACACAAAGAAGATAACCCAACCATAGAGGAATGTCCAAAGGGGAAAAAAATGTTACTCATCAGCTTTCAGTCGTTCATTTATATATATATATATATATATATATATATATAAACATTTAGCTTATATTTTTTGGGTATTTCGATGATTGTAGAAAGGTTATTGAAAAATAAAATGAAGAATAAAATTCCCTGCGATAAACCACTCATCCACCATCATGATACGCATGGATGCCAATATGAGAAACAATTTATTTATGATATTTTATAATATATATATATATATTATATACCTAAACACCATTCGTAAAAGTACTATTTACCGTTAAATATTATTCCCCAATTCGTATACATTTTTCATGCATTATGAGGGCACATTTGTAAGTTAATATTTTTAACCAAACCAGGTTCTGTATCTTATAATAATGGTTACAACAATAATAATATTATAATATTAATAATAATAACAGTAGTTATTATTATAATAATAAAAATAATAAAATAATAAAAGTAGTAATATTAGCAAAAATAATTTTAGATACCTGATAAAAATAATAATAATACGAATAATAATAACAATTAAAAGAAATAAGAAAGAAAAAGAATACCTAATAATAATAATAATAATAATAATAATAATAATAATAATTCAGCGATCGACTACGTTTCGTGACTATATATGCGAGTGTCGTATTATAAACAATAATCAATAGATAAACAATCACACATTTTAATAGTGCAGCAGCTACTTTGTATTATAATGCATATTCTTAGATTGTATACGTGTTCGGTCATTTATCTTCCATTTACCGAACTCCAATGTTCGGGAATCGATAAGTCAGCATGCAAAGTTTGTTTCAAACAAACAATATGTGATCAAATATAGTTTCAGGTGCCCAAAAAAAAAGTCCCTAGACACTCCTGCACAACTGTCCGTAGCGGAAACGCTTTGACGCATTAGGCCGCGCGTACCCATAGTTTATTCCTCTGCATTTCTTTAAGTAGAAAATAGTTTGTACGACGGAAATAGAATGAAAAAATGGAAAAAAAATGTAAAGAAGTATTTTAAGAGCCCTCAACCAAACACAGTGGGTACTCGGGCTGACTAAAAATATTAGCCTAGACGCCAGTGAGTTTATGCAAGACCACGTGCGTCCAGAAAACTTTACGGACCATCGGACCCTTTAGCCACGGCCACTACAACTTACAGTCACGAGTGTCGCCAAACGTAGGTCATCCAGCGGCCAAGTTGACCCACGATTATTATTATTATTATTATTATTATTATTCAACCGACCCGTTACGACGCGTATCGTTTTAATAATAATAATAACCATAACAATATCAATTACACTCCGCGTAGAACGTCCCCGAGTCCTCGGTCACTCGTATAATATAATATTACAACTCACCAAAGTACCTACCTATTTAATCAGTTTCGGACGTGCGAATCGCGAGTTGCGTTTGAATATTATTATCTATACTAGAACTGAAGACTAGTAATATAATATATAAAATCTAAATACCATACCGCTCGCTCACTCACTCATTCATCGCTACAGGAAATTTTATATAGTAGTTCCTCTAATGCTCTATAATTATGTACAATAAAATAGATTTTTATACGAATTTTAAAGAGGTGGTCAAACGGGAAGCTTGAATTTTCTTTTTTGGAAATGGTTGCCTTTTGTCGTAGATTATAATAGTACCTAATAGTAGAAATTATAGTATTATTATTTTATTTTTTGTATATAAATGGTTGCCATTGGTTTCTCGGGCAGATCAGGCGCAATGTACAAGCATGCATACAATTTTCACGTGTATGGCCTCGAATAAATAAATTATATAATCTTAAAACCAGATGTAAGTGTGTAGCTTATACAGAGTGTAACAGGAAGACCTGACTGCCTGAGAGATGAAATAACATTTATTCTAATAAATATATTTAAGTTTTTTTATATGTAATTTATTGTCATTCGAATGACACGTAAAATATTTTTAAAAAAAATGATACTATTTTTTTTTTGATAAAATTCAAAATATGCAATTTGTAAATCTGATTATAAGAAAAATATTGATGGTATAAATATTTATCTAAGTCATCTATTTTTTCATTAAAATTTTTTCAAATGTCAATATTTTTCTGATTAAATTAATTTAGAACATAATAACGTAATATTAAAAGATTATTTTTAGGATTTTTTCGTCAAGTCTTTCTGGTACACTCTTTATACCTACTCAAAAATGACTTAACTAAATTTGACGATAATCTCAGAGATTTTTATTAGAGATGTCAAAAAGTGTTGAAAGTAAGTAGTTTAACCACGTTAAAAAATATATACCAAATATATATCCAATTTTTAATCATATATAGTATATACTACAACCGCTATATAGGTGTATTTCCGTTTAAAATCTCCGTTTTTACGCAAATTTGTTCATGAAATAAGAATAGACTGCCGAACACTAAAAGTCTAAAACTGAGAAACACTCAATCCGATATACACCTATATATAGCGCGTATATACTAAATAGGATTTTCCACAAAAAAAAAACTGCTCACGGGGAAAGCACACGGATTTTCATCTAGTTTTATTATAATTTTATAATGTTGGTGCGTACATTAAGGATAATTTAATATTACTGTGTCATACAACAGCTGAAACTACGCCAGTACGAGGTCCATCCCCGAGTGGTGGTGGCTTGAGCATTTTTTTTTTTTACGGACTAATATTTGTATACCACCCACTCAAAACATTTGTTCACTTTTCTTCGAATTGTAGTATGTTTTTCTATTCATAGGTTGTTAGAGATTAAATAATGTTTAAATAACTATACAAATTGTTCAAGCTACCTTTTCCAACTATAAGAGTACCATAATCCACTTTTTAGCGTAGGAGACTTGTTTAAGCTTATATTATTATATCTCACATTATATTATTATTATACTATTGACGTCACAATCCATCTCAAGTGAAAATAATTTTAAAAATATTTATTACGTGCGTGTGGGTTAGATACACACACATATGATGACAAGAGTTTGTTTCGTGAAATTCGATTGGATGACTATAGAATATATACACACACATCCGGTGGAATGGACTTTGAATTTTTGATTATGTCACACAAAATCGTTTCGAGTATATTTTTTTTTTGTTTGACATTAGTCCATAATATATTACTATAATATACCTCTATAGGTACATGTTTTTTTTATTATTATTTATTTTCAAACATTGATTACATTATCCAATGCACGATACCGATGGTACCTATTATTTTCAAAGTTACGAGTGCGCCAGGTTTTCGCAACGTTTCACATAATATATTTCCATGTCGAGTTTACTTACTGCATATTATATTGAGAACGTTTTTTTCTTCCTCGAGAAATTTTCGGGAATTCATATTCATTAATACGACCGGGATCGACATAATCTATACAATAAATAACAACTAAATTCGTATTACGTACCATAATTTATTTTTTATTCAATGTATTTGGAGCATAGGTTGAATTACGTAAAAATATATACCTTGGCGTCGTTGCGAAAGTTTAGCCTTTGTTTAACATTATTTTAAAAACTAATAAAATAATATATTTATTTACAAGAGTGCAATAAACGACCAAAATCATATCTGTCCTTTATTCAAACAAATTTTAAATTATTCGAACAGTTACATAATGCCTGCTGTAAAACACATCAATCAAATTTCAAAGTAGTTTTTATTTGTTTACGATTGGTTCGTCTTTTCCAGCAACATATTTCTTGAAACACAAGTACACAACGTAGTATTATAGTACTACATACTAATATATTTGAATATACTATTCAAAAGTTGTTTAAGGCCGTTTGGAGTATGTAATTAAAAATATATATCATATTAATTCTTAAACTTTTGTTTTGTTCTAATGAACAACTGTAATGGATAATTATTATAATGGATAGATGTAATTTTATGTAGAAGATTAAATTACAAATATTGTATATCATGAAAAGTTTTTAATATAATATAATAAAATATAAAATATTTGGATACTAAACGAAGTATATTTATAGTTTGAAAATAATATATTTATCAATTATTGAAACACGAAAGTACCTAATATTATAATATTTATTTTGAATAAATATAATTAAATATTGTATAGGTAATTGTTATTTATATGAATTACAGCAGTATGTTCATAAAAAAAAATACGCCCATTTATTTTACTTGGCCAAATCTCATACAAAATACATTTTGAATTGTATAGTTGGCAAGGTTTTATTTTTGCATTTTATGAACTTAAATGTTAGGGTGTGTACATTTTATTATGAGAATTAATTCTAAAATATAGCAGTAAGTGAAATGTGAATCCTGTTTTCAACTTATAATGTTTTTTAATATTTACCGTGTTAAATAACATTATATTGTAAACCAAAAATAATATTCTGATTTTAATTATAAGCTAAACATATAAAATCTCAAAATAATATAAACAGTGTTTTTTACCTAACTAAATAGGTACCTATACATTTTCAGAAAAACAATAATTTAAACTTGAATTTCTGATCTTTTGAACATCAACGAATTACGCGATCCTGATACTCCAATAAATCTAAAATATGTAAAGGAAATTAAAAGTTTTTTTTTTAAATGTATTGGATTTTATTGGATTTTAGCTCTCAAATAGTCACTGGACCTTCTCATCGCATCAGTTCACGAGCAATGCGTTTGTAGAAAGTGATTGTAGTTTTTCGATCACTTATTTTATTAAGACCTGGGAAATTTCTATACTACTGATGAGCTGCATAATTTAATTTAGATATTTTAATGATAATTTCAACTTTTATATTGCCAATTAACTATTCGAAATAAAATACAAAGATTGTTTATTATTATTAAAGATATATTAACATAAAGAAATATAACATTTCAACTATTATCAACTTATATAAGAGCTATATGATTATTGATTAGTCAACGAATAGAAAAGAAACTGATAAAGCGTATTCATTTTTAGATTTTTAAATTAATATAGAAGATGAAATGAAGGATGATTTTTTTTACAAAGACATCAATGAAGGAAAGATCTTTATTATGAAAAAAGTTGAAACTGAGAGAGGTAAAAATTAATTTTTAATTTTTTTTTATGATGGAGAGAGCATGATAGTTTATTATCAGGTGAAAATAGAAAGATATTAATGGTTTATGGATTTAATCATGAATATATGTATAATTATTAACATTTATGAGGTTTATTATTTTATATTGACAATTATGACTTATGACAGACTATAGATCAGATATTATGAATCCTTTCATGTCAGCGAAACGTTTTTACTAAAAAAAAAAAGAAACTATTACAATATTTCATTCTTTTGTTCTGTAATAAATGTAATTTTCTAATGCCTTATAATAATTCGGTGGCAATGTATAACTTAAATATATAATGTACTCGAATATAACAACGATAAAAGGAAAAGTATACCCTAAATGAAAGATGAATTATGTATAGAGTAAGTCTTTGGCCAATCTACCACGCTGGTGCTTAATATATCAAAGCCAGAGATATAGTCGGAATTTCTTTCCTTCATCCGGAGTAATTGTAATCAGAGACCAGTCCAATATGTACTCCCTTAAATAAAACATAAATTAAATGCCATTTCCAATGAATAATATAATATAAGAATAGTCTGAACATAGTTCTTGTAGAAACTGGTTAAAGGGACACGGGATATATGAAGAAAATGGTTGTCTTATTCGATATCTAAGAACTTGTTGAATTATCAGTTAATACATATATTTTTTTTTTTTTAAATAATAACTAGATACATGTAATAATATATAACTTACTAATACACATGGGTTAAAGTGGGGAGGCACAGGAGGACTCAGTCCCCCTACCTCTGACTGTGGTTAAATAGCGTCCTCTTTAACAAATTAGAATTTTATACATTAGACATTATACATAAGATGGAACGCTTAAAAATATATGGAGATATTAGTCCCCTCTGGAATTTTTTTCCACTTTAACCTCTGATAATATAAGAGACAATATTATGTAGTAAGAATATAACAATAATAATTGAGTGTAATAATAAAACAATTAAAATAAAACTAATAAATCATTATCCCGATTAACTAATTCCCGGTTGAGTTGTGTTTGATATATTCTGTTTAAAAATAATAGTTTTATTATAATAACTGCAGACTAATCTAGATAGCTATACCTCATATTTTGGTTTAATTTGATTTGGTTTGTTTGCGTAATGTTTGTTTTATTTAAATTGTGGGTTTATTGGGCACGCGTCATTTTTAGTTGTTTTAATTATCATGTGGGCACTTTAATGTATTTTATAAAATGTCTTAGAGCCATTTTATTCTTAATGTCTGTTAAAAGCACTCAACTGAGGTAACTATTTGATTCAAAAGTGTACATTGTTGAAAATACGAGTAAAAGAAACTTCTTTCAAGGTAATTTAATGTCTAGGAACCTACTGTACTCTGTAGCGTGAAATGAATAGGGCCGAAGGGAACAGTATTTTAGGTTAGAGTACACACAGAAATTGTTCACTACTTTTTTAATTTACAGAGATACAATTATATACAAAACTATTGCTAAATAATTCATCTGCATACTTTAAAGTAATGTGTGAAACTTTTTCCATAATTTTAAGGCACGAAACAAAACGCAACATAATATTAGTATAATATACACTAAAATTAAAGTTCTCGAAAACCAAACCAAATCGTACCTTAAAAATGTAATTATAGATGTTGTATGCAGTGTTTTTTTAGATTTTGTATTCATTTTGGATGGTAAGAATATATAATATGGGATTATTCAACAGATTTAAGTTTAACATAATTATTAGAGGAAATTGATACGAAAGCAGTTTATAATTTATTATATTCTATGTTTGTACTAAGGTGAATTTGAATAAGCTATATAATTTACTTGAAATTCAACCTTGTTGTGTTTAACATACTATATTATTCTGACCTTAATCTAAGTATGATTATTCCATAATTTTCGGTGCATTGATCCTCTGAATGCGCCTTGTTTATCTTTTCATATGCTAAATGGCTATATTTATCTATATATTATTAGAGCTACTTATAGCTGAAGTCGTAGAAGTATTTTATTTTATTGGATAAATTAATCGGTCGTACTTTACTGTAAGGTTTCAAAATGAATACAAATATATACAATTATTTGATTGTGTTATTGTAATTAATACAAAAATGAAATAATAATAATATCATAGGTACATTTTATATGAATATAATATTATACATAAGTAATTATAACAATTGCGAAGCACATATGGAATTTGAATACAATGCAATTTAATGCGCATAATACTCATCCCGAATGTTTTCAAAATGGTTTGTTTAATATTGTATGTATATATTTAAACTCTTCTTTACAAATAAAAAAAAATAGAAAATAGAAACACTTTGAAAAAATGTATAATGCAGTAGGTAGAGGTACGCGGGATAGAAGTGAAAACTTTTTTCCATAGCGGATTTATTATGTTGGATACTATAAAGTACACATGAAAGGAATATCTAAAGATACTCAAAAATATATGCATTGAAATTTCTTGAGTAGTTTTTATTATGAACAAGAGTATAAATTAATAATTTCGACAAATCCAATAATTCACGCGTCTACTCTATATGGATAAAACAGGTAATAATAATACATTTGAAAATCCATCGTGGAGTTTCAAGACACATAATATTTCTGTGTAGGCAGGTAGCGCATTATTCAGAAACTATTTAAGTTTCAAAGTGAAGCAACTATAGAGTAAATATTACACATAATGTACAAGGATAAGATAAAAGGAAAATATTATATATAGTCGTTTCTGGTATAATTACCTATACAATTGTACATTTTACGTGTTATGATGACGTCTTATAATATTGAGATTGTCTCTAGTAATAGATGTAAATAGTTGATCTTTCTAAATATCATAATCGACCAACAGAAGGATAAACGCATAAATTGAGTTCAGGAATCTGAATAGTGGCGTTTACCATCAACCAAGATCAGCGTGAAACCAATGTCATCTGAAATACCTATGATAAAATGTCTATATATTTCTATACACTACCACCCATCCCAATGCAACAGATGATCATTTTATCACGAAATCCCCTAAACTAACCTGACAACAACCTACCCCCCTTAAATTGCCTATGACATTTGTCACAGGTGATTAGGTGAACCATAGGATCAGCGTTACTGACTGAGATCGTTGTCGGCAGTCTGTGGGGTGAGAAGTCTGCTGAGTGACATTAATTCTAAGTCTAATCACAGTGACAAACGTTCGATGATTGAACGTTTTATTTTTTATGAGTAAGTTATAGTGAATATGAAAATATTGAAAACAGTCTGTACTGGTAAGACGGATGAAGGGCCGCGACGATGTACCAATAGCTCTTTTAGTGTATTACTTAATATTTGTATGTCTTTAAGTGTGGCTCTGATAATCTGTCTTTTATCAAAGTCCTCATCATATCATTCTTCATAAAAAGTGTTGTAAATTGAATAAAATGGCGTTATTTTCACATAGTGTAGTGCCTCGATGATAAAATATATATTATAACGAGACGAGTGTTAATATTATGTGCCGTGTGATGATGAACTATGTAATATTAATTATTTTTATACTTATGAAACATTTTATCTTTATTTTAATTTTGCATTTTGACTCGTTGTTTTTTATAATAATTAATAATACAATAATTTATTGTTGAAAGAAAAAACAAAATTGGACTTATCATATCATAAGAAACATGCATTGTTAGTATATAACGTTTACAATATTAGCTACTTGTTTACTTATTTATATATTATAAAAAAACGAACTTTCATTGGAAAAATTATGTATTACAAAGCTCTTTGCTTTGGAATTATAGGTCTTCGAAAAACTCTATACAACTGGCATGAATCATTTTACAAACAAAAGCAAATAGTTTATTTTTACTAACATTGCTTGTTGAACTTACCGAGCCCATTTTATACTTTAGACGAACTCAATACATCAAACGCATGAAATACTGTACGTTACGGACGACTAGCTATAGGTTGTCGATAATAATACTACTAATAATAATAAAATATAAAAACCATGAAAAGTAGTAGTGCCACTTAATTTTTAAGAAGAGAGATACACTTAGTCTGAACTGAAACGATACCCAAAATTAGCAATTTACAGTCTACGTCGACGTCGAAATTGAAAAAGTCAAGCATTTTCAGTTTATTTAACGGAAGACATAACCGTAATACCCTCTTAGCAGTATGGGTGGATGATTTTCTTTTTGGCTGATAAAACCACTAAAGAATAATATTTTTGCATTGTTTCTATCTTCATTTATTATTATTATTATTATTTTTATATATATATACGTATCGTGTATAAAGAATACATTTCGTTCAATTGAAAGTCATCGTTTATTTTTATGTTTATGAAAAAAAAAAAGATATACATATACATTCGATATTTGCATAATTGAACGCAGTTCGGAAGCCGGCAAAACAAAACAGTCTGGTCTCGAGCGTAAAAATATGGATCCATCTAACCATGAAATTCCACGTTGCTTTGTATGAATACGAATGACGGGGATAATACAGACAATTCAAGCGAATTAATAAGTGAAAAAAATGTATAAAACAAATAATTTAATAATATATTATATGCGTGAAACAAACTAACCGTAGGTGGATACATTTTTTAGCAAAAATCGAGTAATGTGAGGCGGATTGATTATTTGTGCCGACATGTGCCGATCTTTTATTTTAATTTCAATTATGATTGTAGCTTGTGCGATGGTAACATATTTTTTTATTAAAACATTCTTATGACATTTCACTACCTACTTTCTATCGAAAGGAAAATTCACAGAATTTTTTTTGTACAAGCTGTGAGTACAATATAAGTATATAACATACTGTTAACTAGCCGTTCTACTAATTAAATTAAATTTGGTTTTGACATGAGTTACGAACACTTTTTGTTACATAAAATATAAAACCATTCCAAATGATAGTCGATAAATTCAATTAATTCACTATATTCACATAGGTACGTTATTTAAGAAAAATATAAATATGTATATATATTAGACAACTCAATTATCGAATATAATATTGATTATTTATAAATATAAGTTATCAAATAAATAAATATAATATGAAAAAATTAAAATACAAACACTTAAAGATTTTAAACAATATTAAAGACATTAATATCATTATTTCATTAAAACATAAAATACTCCAATATAATCAATACAAATACGATAACCTATCATTTAAATTGTTTTAAATTTCACACCGTTTATTCTTTGATCATTTATAGTGTCTTAAATGTCGGTCTTTTGTTTCTTAATAATATTACTATTGAGTTTTTATTCATATACTCTGGATAAACTTAGTGATAAAAATGAAAATAACAAACAATTGTTAAAGTATGCTCATTTAAATCATGGTTTTCAAAAAAAAAAAAAAAAAAAAAAAAAAGAACAAAACAATATATTATGTAAGTATTTACTGAGTTTAGGTACCTATATAGTTAATTATGAAAAACCTACCATCATTAATAATAACTACTAAAATCAAAATGTGAAATCTGCAGTTTTAGTTTCAACCGAATAATATTCATCTATTTAACACAATACATGAATAAAGTTTAAAAAAAAAAATTGAATTCTGCAGGCGGTAAGTGAGCTTGTACAGAACAAGTTTTGTACCGCAAATCAAACGAAAAAAATACGTGCACTCAGTATAATAAATTAAGTTATGGAAATTGTTAATTTAACGTTCAAAAGAATTATTTATTGGACTTTTGAAACCACTAGCCGTGAGTATACTACTCGTATATTATCTCAGAATAGAATTTTTTATCCATTAAACACGGGCAAAAGACTAATAGTTAATTAGAGTCATTACTAAGATCAAAGAACCTAAATCTAAGTATATTAGCAGTTCGATCAGATTTTATGTAATGACTGTAGTAATAAAAGCGTGTAGGTCCGTCGCATGGTTGCAAAGAATTTTTTTATTTTATTGAAAGAGAAATTATTATTATAATAAAAAGTAAGAGACTTGAGTAACACAAGATGGATTTATTATTATGGTGTCTACCTTATATTTTAATTTAAACTCTGACCATTGCTTGTTTGATGGTAACTCTCAACGATTTTATCACATTTATTTGACACATTATTTTTTTTGATAAATGTTTATTTCATTTTACTACCTTTCCAAAGGAAAATTTACCATCATTTATTTTTGTATAAGTTGTGAAAACAACATAACAATAATATAACTTAACACTACATGCTAGTAATTACATTACGTTACTTTATCATGGTGGTAAAAAGTATTTAAATCATAAATATGTTTCCTTACATAAAATATAAAATCATTCCAAACCATATAATTCAGCTTGTTTCAAAATGCACATAGGTTTGTCATTTAAAAATAACGTACGAGTCTACTTATAGTGGACAGAATAATAAATTGTTGTTATCCATTAAAGATTAAACGACGAAAGGATATTCATCAATTATAAAAAGGATTTTAATCAGAGTTTATTAGCAGTTTGGTCAATGAGTCGTTATACGTAGTTATGTAAGGCCGTCACATGTGTGCAGTTGCGGATTTATGAAGAGGGGGGGGGCTTTGGTATTGAAGCACCCACCATTTCGCATATTTAATTTTTTTTTATTATTATAAATGACTTAGATATCTGCAGTTATCACGTAGGACTAAGCGTATTAGTTGTAGACCACAAGACAACCGGCTACCAAAAAATAGATTAATTTGGTTTTTATACACCAAACTTCTACGTGATAAGTAGGTACCTAAATAGATTTATTTTCAAAATAGAACCCACCACAAAAAAACCCTAGTTTCGTCACTGCATGCGTGCAAAGATTTTGTTTTTCTTATCGGAAAAGAACTCACGTTAAAAAAAAGTAAAAGTCAAGTGTAAAGAAAAAATGTCTGAACACCCTACTCGCGTTGCACATAGGTCACAGGTACACGACGTATGTATCGACATGTGTTATATTTTTTTTCACTCCATCGTAGGGTAAACACGCTTTTGAGTACTAAAATCGAGAGATCTTCATTATTGCGACCTCGTCAACGCTTTTGTGTGGAAAGTGCGCAGGAAGCTCCTTATCTGCAACAGCTGCCAAGGCTGCATAGGCAACTTGCCTCTCGACTTCGTCTTCGTCGGCATGACAATCCGTGGAGAAATTCAATAATTTTACCATCGACATTTAGGTATATTGTACCATGATAGGGTAGGTATAGGAAAAATATTATGGTCACGGTGCGGTGCAAAGCTATGTAAATAAAAAAATGTATATTCTATTTAAAATCATAATGCACGGGAGTTAAGGGGAAAGATTTATGACGAGCGAGCTTATACTTTTTATGCGTTTTATATATGTACAATAATATGCGATGCATTCGTTTGAATGGATTTCGATGCATAGGTACCTGTAAACGGAATAATATTTATCATAATTTATTTTATTTTGCGTTTAAACGAGCGCACCTACTGCGTATAATATAATATTTACCAACGATGTCTTTAGGCATGCCTAAATAGTACGGTGCGTGGGTAGGTATTTAATAATAACATTCGAGCAAAATGTGTGTGTATACAACAAAATTAATCAGATTATTCGCAGTATATACGTCGAGAAAATTATAAAGTATTTAATGTTTATTTATGCGCAGGGACCTGAGCTTTTGGCTCCCTTATACTCGAACTACAGTTAATTTTTATAATAATATTAATGACGTTTAATATTTTAGGCTTAAGTAGTGATTTCACAGAAACATGCATTTTTGTTTGTCCAACATTTAACGACGTGTTATCTAAAGTAAATAGTATAAAAAGTAAAAAAAAAAAAGTTTTAAATCATAAGTATTTAAAATGTTTTACTGTAAGTTGTAAGTTTATATGCAATAGTTTTAAAATGTTCATAAAATATAATTACTACTAATAATACTTTTCCACAACTTTAATATATAAGGTTAACTTTATACGACAACTAGATGCGTGTAATGTTCAATAATTGGAATAAATTT
This sequence comes from Acyrthosiphon pisum, assembly GCF_005508785.2. NCBI lineage: Eukaryota > Metazoa > Arthropoda > Insecta > Hemiptera > Aphididae > Acyrthosiphon > Acyrthosiphon pisum. The sequence continues at coordinate 82,766,137 of NC_042495.1, forward strand.
CATTAGAATAAATACATTTATAAATGTATAAAAAAAAAATTAACTCAAAGAACAAATTAAAAAATGTCAATCATTGGAGGCCTTCAAATGTTTAAATAACCTACGATTTTGAACAGTAATAGTAATTGAAGTTATAAACAAAACGATGAAGAACTTATGGTATTTTTTTTAGAATAAGGATTTTGTGATTTAGACAACGTGGTGAAGGTATGAATATCACAAAATTAATAATATTATATTTCGTTAATATATAATGATGGATAATAATAATTGATATGTACCTATATAACTAAGTGTAGGTACATTTTACAAATTAAAAAAGAAAATCGAAAATGTAAAATAAAAAAAAATACATTAAAGTATATTGTACATGAAGTGTAGACACATTTGTTTTATTAAAACTTACACTCTTAAACATAACACACCAAGCATTCGAGTATATAAAGAAGAACCCATTACCTATTACCATATATACATAAACACGTGTTGTACGATTATATACGTATGGATACCCCACAATATTATTGTGTTGCATTCATATACGGTGGAGATTGACTGGAACACGATAGTCATTGTCAGTAGGTATATTATTAAACAGAGTGATTCAAAAAACACACTATCCACCATTTTCTATTTCAATAATAGTTTTAACATTTTTTAATATACTTAAAGACCATATTTATGAATTTTTGAGGGTTTTTGTACTACTACTAAGGGATGTACTACTGTGGACATACAAACTTCTGTTTTAAAATAAACCCCCTCCCCCTTTTTTACTGTAAATTATTTAGTGAATAATTTGTATAAAGATCGGATATAAGAATTGAAATGCGTACAATGCGTTTGAGTTATTTAACTTTGCAATGTATATTAAGTCTATGATATTGGGTTTAGGACTTTGTGAGGTATGGAGATTCTATAAAACCATTTTTAAGGACTATTATTTTTAGTATAAACACTTTAAGGCTGAGAAACTACTCATTAGAATTTTAAATTAACAGGTAGGTACCTACATCAACATTTTGAAAAAATATTCCTCTAAATATTTTGCAGCACAAAAGAGGGTTCTCATTTAAAAACTAATGTTTGCATCGCCACACTAGGACACTCCTTAGGCAGGACGTAAAAATCAAGAATTCGAAATAGTGGTCTTTGATCATATTATTTTAAAACTCCAATAATCAGATTTGGAAAAATTCATTATAGGATAAAATGAGGGTGAGCAATGAGCCTGCAGGTAGGTATGCCGGACTTCATCTTGGAACGTCAAAACTTTTAAAATATGAGTACAGCTGCAACAGTATGCAGTACTTAAACAGTATCGATGGTAGAAGTAGTTAGGTACAAATTTAACGGCAACATAGTGTCCGGATTTGTTGGTTCTTGAAATCCCTGTGCTGAATGCATATCATATTATCAATTATAGCTGGTCCCCGATAGTGCGCTCCACTGGCCGGATACCACAGACTAATAATTAATTATATAATATTGATCGTCATGGCGAGTGTATCTATTATAATACTGGGTTGAACTGTCAAAATTAATTCTAATAATAATTATTATTTTCAACGAGAACGAGACAGTACAACAATCACAGCATAGACGTCATGTCGTTCACGAGTAGCCATTGTAGGTACGCACATTGCATAATACTATGTACCTATGTGTACGTATCATAATAACCTGCGTCTTTGCTCAAACCTGCAAATCTCTCATAATAATATCTAGTCTCGATAACTCAAACGTCAAGAAGAATAAAAACAAATTCGACTTATGTATTTTTCGAATTATTACAGGTATACCTCAACAGTCAACACAACTTAAAAACACTTCAAGGGACAAGGAAAAAATTCGAGTTATTGAGATTTGACTGTAATAATATTATGTTATACAATAAATTACTACCTATATAGATATTTTATCATTCAATGCAGCACTAACTGTTAGGCAATACGTCGAAATCAACCACAACAACGAAAAAAAAAAATTTTGCAAAACGGTGTTGACAAAAAAAAAACCCCGATTTTAGAATATCAACCACACATTATATTAATAATTATGCAGATCGTCACAGGTGTCTGACTACCGACCTTCACGACTGTTGCATACCTAACTATGGGTACTATAATTTTATTAGGGATGTATAAGCTAGGTAATTTTACTGATATTTTTTTGGTTTTACGTCATAGTCATTAAAATCCAGTGTCGTCTCGTTTGAAATGTTTTTAATAGTTTGATAATAATTGCTATAATATTGATATTTATTATACGTATAAGCAATATTTTCGTTTACATATTGCGTAATATTATAATGTTATGACTATTTATAACAGATTTTTTTATACCATAACATATTATGAATGACTGGTTGTTTTTTTTTCAATCATCGCTGAAGAGATTTGCAGTTTTGTATTATGGTTATCATATTATTGAATAATACACGCAAAACATTGTTTAATCGAACCTCAATATAGTCATTCTGTGTTCGAACATTAAACTATGTTAATTGTTATTTTTTTTAAAATTATTATATTTTTTTATAATATAATACGTTGAACGTCCTTTATTACATTTTTATTTTTGTCACATATTATAAATAATTAATGTTTACGCACGTTACGACTTTTAATTACGTTTCATTTTTTTTTTTTTTCAAAATATTTAATATTAATTGTCGTCTATAATTTTACAGCCGTTGAACTATTTCGTGCCAAAACACTTCGATGTCTTAACCAATTTTAAAACGCGTTGCTTAAAAATATGTTTTGTTAAACCAAATGCTTTGAAAATCATTGGTATATATGATATAATTATATAAATATGGCTTTAAATGGTCATATTATATTATTATGATGATGGTGCAGATACGTGAAATATAATTTATACCTACAATTCAAATGTTCAGATGACCAAGATACACAACGAGCCATACATAATATCTAAAATCCAATAATACTGTACTGCGGACTGGTGTTGCGGTGGTTGTCTTCAGTCTCAAACGTGTTCTGTAGGCAAGCATCAGCCAGTGTCACTAGTTCCCAGATGTGTGACCGCCCGGGTTTTAGTGACAAATCCTCGTGTTCCAAACAACCATACCCTCCCCCCACCTTAAAAGCCTAGTAAATAACCTTTAGGCTAATGACCATAGATGTTAGAGCCCTTAACTCAATAAAAAAAATTCTGAACTATTGTCTATGATAATATTATGCGAATTAATTTTGTTACGAACGAGCTAATTTTATATCGGATTAGAAACAACCATCCGTTTTACTCGGAATAAGGGTAATTAATACCTCACACTTTTTTCATTTTATACGGATGAAAAAAAAAATATATATTTATGTATTCCATGAACATTTGTTCTTGTTGTAATAAGTGATTGTGGCATTCTTTTTTTTACGTCTAAACAGGTCAAACTAATAAAAAAAAAGTTTCACAAAAGTGTAGTACACGTATTAAATAAATGAAAATAAACGTTTGTTCACACAAAAAGCTTTTTCTCGGGTCAAATATTATAAATTAGAATAAGTTTTCAAGTTTGAATTATCGTTATACGACATTATTCTTACTTGTCCTAAGTAATTTTCTTTTGAAAAGTTTGTTTGGAATTCCAAATTGTACATTACAATCTATCGATATTTCCATAAATGAAGAAATCAGACCCATTTTAACTCAAAACAATTTTGCCAGTATGAAATATAAAATATGTATTTGGATTCTGCTCAGATCGTCAAATAACTGATAGTTATATTACACTGACAATAATTATAGTTATCGTTTTATTTTACCAAACAATTTCAGATATTAAAATAATATGAGCTAAAATTACACTTGTTTTTTTTTCAAATCAAGTTATTGAGTGATCGTTGAATATAATATTGTATAGGTACCTACTCAACAGAATAATTTCAAAATGGGTATAATAATATAAAGCAAATATTAAAATGTCACCGAAGCAGATGGTGTACCCAGATGTCGCCTATCTTAAATTTCCCTAACATCGTCTACAACGTGCATTTAAATAGAAGATAATATTATAATAATATAACGTATAAAAAAAGTTTAGGCTGTTTATGACTCCAAAAAATCTGGTGTTTTTACTATTCGCACCACGATCCTGATATTATTTCAAGAGTCAAGTACGTTGCCGCTATCCATTTCGTATATTTATCAATCGTAAATAGGTGCTGATACATATTATAACTATACGCGTTATGTGGTTGTGTGTGCGTTTAAAGTTGTATTGCTTCAAAAAAAACACGATTAAAAGTTAGTATACTGAAATAAAATAAAAATGAGTTCGTTTTTTACGACATGTTTGATTTGACTTGTAGATTATTTCTATCATAAAATATAAATCGTTTTAAAATAACAAATTCAGCTGTGAGTAAATATCAATGAAACACTATTATTGTTTCGTATAATATGTGGCACAAGTATTCGTATTAAATCATAATCAATACGTTTACAGTAAGTATTCATTAACTCCATATATTAGCTGGATATTATAATGTACAACTAACTCTGTGTAAGGTGTTGCTATTAAACAACAAGGAACACATTATTGTGTATTATGTTTATTTCAGGCTCACCAAGTTTATAAAATAATAGCTTATATTAGCTATTTAGTTATAAATACATAATTAAATACAATTTTCAACATGCAATCGATATATTTGGTAGGGACATACTATATATTATTATGTATATTAAATATTAATGTGCTAAAATAAAATAAAATTCAAAATTCAAATAAGATGTATAATAGGTAACTACATAATTGTAACTAAGGTTAATGTCATCTAGATGTTTAAAAAATACATTGTTTCTATTTTAAATCGGCAATTCCGACTCTATTATTTTCCAAATCAAACGTGGTGTAAACGCTTGACAAAAATCCACCTCCTAATGACCAAAGTCCGTCTGGCAATAATGAGTCACAAAACGCCGTTATGCAAACCGTTCCATTTTCAGTCTCCATCTAAAAATCATGACATTTAAAATTTCTAAAAAGTCCTGTCAAAACTTTAAACATTATTATGTATGTGTCATACACTTAAACTCACTTGTTGGATATAATGTCTTCCACTAATGTTAAAATCTCGAGAACCTATGTTGAGAGTAATTTTTGGCAACTTATTCACTCTTGAACACGGTACCTTTAAATATGATCATACAAGAAAATTTATATTTATAAGTTAATATGCTTAAGACTTTAAAGTGGTTATAAATGGTTTCAGGTTTATATATAATTATACTATAGTGTGCGTGCAACACCTATCATAGTAGTATCATAGTGCATAACATTCAGATGTCATTAGCGAAACGTCACGCACAATATCGTTCTTTTTTTCGCCTTAAAGTACAAAGTACTTTACGTCTATGGTCTATCATATTATATTCATAGTTCATGCCATTTGATCAATTTATCGGATAATAATTCTAAAAACTGCTTGAATTAGTAATCTAGTCATTATTTTTTCTTTAGAATTACTTTACCACTTTTTTTTCATTTACCTATTTATATTAAGTTGTAAAATGTTTAGATCTTAAAATAATATAATATAATATAATATTTTGAATTGATATTATTACACTTTACGTGAAATCTAGATATATTTAAAGATATTACATTACTTTATATTATATAGTAGTGTCAGTATCATGGATAAAATATGGGCATGTTTTTGTACAAATAATATTTGTTTGCAATCCAAAAGTCAAAACATTCAGAATATTATATTGTTTTAATGTTCTCGTTAGGCCACGAGGAAGTCGTATTTTATCATAGCGTTTATTTATGAATAAATATTAATAATATGATGTGTCTAAATATATCTGGTCAAGAGAGTTTATATTCTCAATGTTTTTTTTTTATGAATAGATTAACATCTCATCAAAAACAGGTCACCGATAAACACACGAAACGTTACTATTTTAGAGGTTGTACAAGACTCCCTCAAAATTGTAAATGTTAATTATTATTACCTCGTATCTGTTGTATAAATACTCAGTAGCTGAGATTAGATTGTTTATGGCAAGTACGTATTCATTAGGTACTCCGATTGCGTTCGAGCTGGTATCCAATATCACTTGGCATCCGTGATCACCACAAAATGACTTTGAATTTGTTTTGTTCACATGTACTGAAAACCTAAATATGTATACAACATTAACACTATGAATTTTCGCAATATCAATAGAAACATCAAATATGTGTTATTTTGAGATATGTCTATATTATACAATTTCTAATGTGGCTCAAGGCCACATAAATCCATAAATTATATTATATATTTTTTTATTATTAAGGTTTAAGGCATCGACGACTGAGGTCATCATTAGGCTGTAAGATCGGTAGGGTTGGTACAGTAGAGTTGGAATGATTGGTACAGCTAGTAGGTTGGGAACACGTGAATGTGTGGTAAGGTTTTTACGTACCATAAACCTGGGTGGTCACCCATCCGAGAACTACTGGCAGCGGCCGTTGCTTATACTCTCAATCACGTCGAGTGATTGATTTCAGCTACTGTGCCGCGTCGAGTCACTGATTATATTACTATATTTTTGTTTAATACTCTATGAGCATAAAGCGTAGTCAAATTATTTACTATGATGTTGAAAAGATTTAAAAATATATAACACATTGCATCATAATTCATGATCAATAATTTTTAATGATTTAATTTTTATATATATTATTTAAAATTATTATCGTTATAAATATATTTCATATTAAACATGAGATCATTAAAATAAAAACCAAGCAACTCACTCTGATTGCCTGGTAAATTAATTGGTAGCTACAATGGATGTATTTAATTTGAATTAAGTTAGCTTTATGAAAATCGGTTCTGAGCGAAAATGATTTGTGATGCTCGATTTTTGTAGACATTTTAAAATTAATTAATTCATATTACTAATATAATAATTTATTTTTCTATAAGAGGGTTAGAAATGTAGTTCTGTCATTAGAAAAATCGTTATTTACAATAAAAATCAAATTTCGTGATAAGTTTAACTTCAAATGCCAAAAAAGAAATTGTGCAATGGTTTTGTGAGATTTTTAAATTCCTGATAGAACAGCTGATAAAGAATTTTGTTTTACATTTTCAGAATTATTGTCATAAAAAAAATTAATTTTAGACAATTTTAAATATTTAAACTAGTTAAAATTATCTTCCCGAAACTACGCTTAGTTTTGAAGATTGAATTCTGACCCAAAACTAAAAGCCACAAAAAAAGGACATATTATTGTAAAATCAATTAATTTATTGGTGCACTAAGATCTATAATTTGTTTTTAAACGAATACTTGAAAAAAAAATTATATTTAAATTTATATACATATAATATATAATAAAATATGTTTATATGTTCTATTTAATATTATTATAATACGATTATAAGCACAGACGATTCAAATAAAAAGAAATAACGACATGAAATAATTTGGAAATTTGATTAAACGAGACACATATTATAAACCGTATGAGGTATATGTTCGCTTTTCAAGATTAAAAATACTTAATAATAATTTTACTGTTTTACGCTGAACATTTTTAAATCTAGTACCTTTTAAAAATTAATATATTATTATCTACATTTACGCATCTATGCGTATTAAATGATTTAATTATAAATTAAAATATAAGCATAATATATCATACCTATTATAAAATGTGTTATAATAATTAATATTATGCCACAAAAGATTATACAAAAGATTACAAAAGATATGGTTAAAAATGTTAAAGTAACATAATATGTGTATTGTATTTAATAACACAATTTGCAAATAAGTTGGTATATTATTGTACATAATAAAACTAATGAGGTACGTATATAGTTCTGATAATGATAAAACATTGATAATATTCATCGGTTTTATAATTTATATTTCCACAGCTTTTTATATACCTTTTATAGGTATAAAACTATTAAACTCATGAATTAAATAAATCTAAATATAGATAGGCAATTACAGATGTACCCACTAGGGATTCTTATTTTTGGAGTTTTGATGTAATCTTAAGAATCATATTTTCAATTAATAAGTGTCCTGTGGCAATAACAAATCATATTTTGTGAAAACTGCAAACTAACCTTTTTTGTTACTTATAAATTGTTAATTACAAAAATGTTCAAACCATTTCATCTTTCATATTTTCCAAACCCATTATCGTTTGTACAACGAGTTAAATAATACAAAAACTACTCTTTTAATTTTCTATTCAAATTTATTCGACATTTTTAAGAATTCAACTAATTGATGATTTACAGAAAAAAGAATAGTCCAACATTATATTTAATATATTCTGTGGCTTAAACTATAATGTTAATTGTATTGCATTTTATAAGTGTGTATAATATACTATAATATGAATAGTAATATGTAGATAAAAACAAATAACACTTTTTTCGAGTCCTCTAAAATATGATTTTATTTTTATTATGTACAAATACTCGTACTTACTGATTCATTTCAATTTGCCAATACTTTTTTAATGATACAGGTACATAGGTTATTTCACCTTTGATGTGTTTTGTTTCAATTCCACCAAGGAATATTATTCCTCCTTTACTTGTAGTCTTATCTCTGTTGAAATAAAATTATAATCGTATAAATATAATAGTAATAGAGTTTGATAGTTGCATTTAGTATTTGATATATTGTTACTAATTTAGAAATAACTCGTATTTGAAAATATTTTCATTTTTTTGTACAATTTAATTTGTATTTTCTGGACACATATTACTAAAGCATTATGCTATATTGCTATTTATATATGATAAGTGTAAGCATATTTTATAATTAATAAATTGTATCTATCGAAGTTAAAAGTAATGAATTATAAATATAGAGTGATTTACCAGGCATGCTCACCACCTAAATCCTTCTTTAGTAATACCTATATAATCAGAATTTTAATATATTATATTAAAATTTTGATTTTTATAATTTTAGATTCTGAGTGGAACGATGAATGTATTGATTTTACAATGATGTGTGTTTTTTTTTTTTTATTTTTTTTTTTGTGTCTGTCATCACCTTTTAGGACAGAAAAAGTGCTTCGATTTTCTTCAACAGTATCTTTTCTGATAGGAAAGTGAATCTATAGTTGGTACTTTGGGGGGGTCAAAAGTAAAATTTTTCCAATAGTTTTCAAAAGCACCGTGAAAAACAAAAGAAAAATTAAGGAAAAACGGGAAATTTTACGCAAAATCTGTTTTCGAGAAAATTGATTTTGGTTTTTGGTGTAACTTTAAAACGAATGACTGTAGATACATGAAATTTTCACTGGTTGTTTATATTTCCATTTTCTATACATGATACAATTTTCAAAATATTTTGGTTTGTTTTGAGTTGTTTACGGACAATTTCAGTTTCCAATTTAATTAGTTTTTTTTCTATGAATGTCAATAAAGTTTTATCTATTAGGCCAAAAAGTGTAAAAAATTAATACAAGACTCCTGATACATTGTTACAATAGCAGTTGAAAAATATTAAAAATAAATAGGCACAATTATCTTTTATAAGCATTTGAAGTTGAAATTTTGACAACATTTATCAAATTTAAAATTGAATAATTATTTTGTAGTTAAAAATTTATAAAATGTTCAACTTTTATATCTAAGGATTGAAAATTTCAAACAATATTCCACGTAAATATTTAATTCTGTTACCAAAAATTCTAAAAAATACATAAGCACAGTTTATTTTTATAGTAATTTTAATTTCAAATTTAGACGAAATTACATATTAAAAAACCTAGAATAACTATTTTAATTATTTTGTTTTGATTGTATAATATTATTTGTGGGTACTTGAAACTTCTAAAGTATACTATTATATATCTATGATAGTACCACGGTTTGTTGTTGATGTATAACGCGTTACCTAATGGATATTGTGATATGATTAATTTGGAATTTATTATTGATACCTATTATAGGTCAATTTTTTTTTAATACTATAGATAAGTATACCTATTATTATTACCTCCGCTCAGAATCGTTTTTCTTATACAGTGATGTTATATCATTGAATTCAAATTTAATACTATCCATTATACAGTGACCCACTTGTAATCTACTGTACAGCAGAGCGACATCCACTTACCCACCTTTTTAAGCTTAGTTACTAATTAAATGTAATAATTTTCAAAATTAAGTTATATAATATGTATTCTATTTAAAAAAGGATACTCCTGTGGCAGTACAAAATTAATTTTTCTAAATGAGCTCTCAATGCAGCTCTGTCCTTTTTTAATGCAAATTATTGTTCAGTAGATGATTTTTTTAGATAAATATGTTGAATGTAGATGTGTGTACTTTTAATTTTAACGAAAAAAAAAATGTTTTAAAAAATATGATTTTTAATAATATATACTTGATCCAAAGTGAGCATGCTTGGCTCTATTTATGTGTGATTACAGTCTGATGTTAACTGCAAAAATATAATTTAATATAATATAATTTAAGTGTTATATGTATTAGTTTTATTTATTTTTAAAAGCTCTAATATTTTAATCCATCTCGTGATGACTTGATTGAACAATATATATGTATCAATGAATATGTTACTATATAATATTATATTTTTCTTAGAGAAATTGTCTAACTTTTAGGATTAGGCAAAGAATGTTCAAGAAAAAAATCGTTAGTCTGGTTATTATACCAGTTTATGGCTCTGACTGAATTTTCAACTTTATAGAGCAATGCTATACTAATAATATATCTAATACGGAACATACACACAATGTTAATATATATATATTAATTACCTAGTAATATAAATTACATTAACTGATTTACAATAATATTCATCACGTCTCAATAGAAATCATAGTACTAAAACAATATTTAAATTAACACTCTTATTCACCATTTTAAAAACATTATGCATATTTTATTATGTTGGGAAATATAAGCTATGTGCGTTCAATGGCTTCAAAATTTCATTCTTCCCGATTCCTAGTTCAAATTCTGCAGTATCCACTTAACGATACGTCAAGTGCAATAGTGCAATGGGTTTTTAGATACAATTTCGTATGGACTCGACAAATATCTTATAGCACATATGCATTTTATGATACCTCACAGGCATTTGACAGAATTTGGATCTACGGGCTCTAGTTCAAAAAAAAAATCTTTTCATACAACCTATTATTTCTAATCATTAAATCTTATCTTTCTGTTGGATATTTCATTACTCGTTTCGGCGCGAAAACTTTGTAGTATAACCAAAATCTCTGCGAGTATTCCTCAAGATTAAATTCTGTCTTCTTACCTTATAATAGCTATGCTTCTGGTCAACCCACCACACCACATACACTGGGTGCCGACTGCGCAGATGACAAAGTTTTAATATAATCTCCAAAATCCCTGACTCTATAATTCTTTCTAGCCACCTTCAAAACCTCAGGAAAACTCCACGTAGAATTTTGCACGATACGGAGGCTAAAAATCAATCAATCTAAATCCGCATACATACCACATTAACCCTCAGACATTTACTCTGCTTTCTTCCTCTATGGAATTCAAATTCCGATGCTACAAACAGTTAAATACTTCGGGATAACTCTCGACCGTAGACCTAGGTCAAATAATATATTAAATCTGAACGGCTCAACCTAAATTCTAGATTTCTAGATTTCTAGATTCTAATGATCTGCACAACAAAATGAATTATAATATTTTTGTAGCTACACACACTCATATTTTATACAGTACCTATATTTATACATGACATTTGTTTTGTAATCTTTGTTTTAAAACTTATTATAATACCATATACAATGTATTGCTTACCGGTTCATGTATACTGAGAAAATTGGTTTCAAAATTTTTTTATCATCTAGTAGTTTATAAAAAAATGGTTGAGTTGTCGTTCTAGCCAAGGTAAGGTATCCTAAGCCAATTATTCCATCGGCGTGCATCATTTGATATTGCGGAACACTCGGTATCTTACTGATTGCAGCAAATATTAAATCACTTACATTTAAATGACCCATCTAAATAGATACATTATTATTATAAATTTTATTTTAAACATAATTATGACCCTACAATTATTTTAAAAATCTTCATAAAATAATAATTTATATGTTTATTATTCTTGAAACTATTTAAAGCATTCCGATTATTATTACTCTCATGCGTTAGCAATCGGATTAATTCCTAAATATTATCCATTAAGTACATTTAAAGCGATACATTATAAAATAACTGATGAATAATTTATTATGAACCTAATATTATGATTTATTTATCTTTATAAAATACTTTTAGTCTCAAAACTATAGTTTTATATAATTCCTATTATACCTAATTAAACATTTTAAACATTACAAATTAAACAATAAAATTGAATAAATAAATAGTGTCGTGATAAAAAGCTCAAATAGATGGAATTAATTATACAAACATATTGTGAAAAATAAAATTACAATTACAATTCCTGGGAAGTCACTCTACTGGATAGAAGGTGTCTCTGTACTCCGTAATTGAGTAAGTAACAAAAATTAATGTGATGAATGTAAATGCAATGATAAATAATGTGGTATGAAAAAAGTTTCTGGGTAAAAACGGTTTTCAGATTCTATTCGTATGGATATTTTAAAATTAATTAATTTATATTACTTGGAGTCTACTTAATTTATTTGTCTACTCGTATATTAATTGTATTTTACAAATATCATTAATGTCATCAACTCGTATAATAGTACATTCAATATTTATATATCATTATTAATAATTTTCAATTCAATACCGACTTACCGTAGAATGGTTTTTCATAGATGGAATATACTATTATATTTAATCAATGGGTGTATTCACATAGGTTTGTGGAAGACATAGACAATAGCTTAACATTAATCAACGTATTTTTAAAAATATATTCATTAATGATTGTTTTCAAGTCCTTCAAAAAGGATTATTGAATAAAAAGAAACACAAGAAAAATCGTAAAATTAATTTAATATTGATAAATCATTTTTAAATCTCCAATTTGGTAAAAAATTATCTATAAAATATTTATGAGATTTTTATTCTTGTCAGAAAAACTTCTGGAGAATCTTATATTTAACACTTCAAGACTTAGCTTTTAAAGTTCAAAATGTTTTAACATTTTCAACTAGGTATCAAATATTATGCAAGTATTCATGAATTTGTCAAAATGTTAACTTCAAATCCTCGAAAATGCAATAAATAATTGTGTTTATATTGTTTTTCAATTAATAGTGCGGAATATTAATAATCTGTCAACGATTAATAATTTATGAACAATAAAAAAACAACATACAGTGTTTATTTTAGCGTAAATAGCCAATGTCGTAAAAATATTAACATTTTGTTATAATATACCTGCGTACTTGTCCTGATCGTATTTAAGCGCATATAATAAGTAGATTGAAGATGTTTAAAGGGAATTTCTAATCAAATATCTACGCCATCGTCTATTATGGAACAATCAGCTTTTAACGAGGTTTACCGATTTAGCTAAAGGCCATGCATCTAAATAATTACCTACCTAACCATTTCCACGGTGACACCTCAACTCTCAAGGTTTATTAATCAATTTTACATAAAATAAAGGATAATATCGACAGTCTAAAGTATCGAGTTTAAACAACGCAATTTATCATAGTTTCTGCAGGGCGAGGTGGTTCACGGTGAGTAGAAAAAAATGGTAAAATAAAATATTATGGTCACCCGTTCATGACTTACCTAATTTGTTATAATATTTATTATCTATACTGATTCACTTCCATAATATAATATTTTATTTTTGTTACGCATTATTATTCTATTTGGAAATCTTAAACAGATAATCATTCCCCATATTATAATAAAGGTATTATGCATTGAAAATTATATGGAGTTAGAATAATATAACCATCATCGATTCATATTTTTTTAAATAATTTGTCTTAATCATAACGGCTTACCACAACTGTGTCACATGTTAAATTTCCCACTAATCCATCCACATTAAACGGTGCTGGATCGATAGACTTGTGCGACGATGAAACATCAGGATCATACAAGTTTTTTTTGTCTTTGGGAAACATAATAATATAATATACAATGAACATCAAAAGATTATTATACGTATTAGAGGTATTGCAAAGTATATTTAGATATTAAATAAGATCATATGAACCAAGCTCTAAGAACTTACCGCAAATTGGATATATTTTTTTTGAACATAGTTTTGACGGTATCCACATGTCACCCCATGTCGTGTCAAAAATCACAGTAAATGTCTGTCCTGGTTTTCCCACTAATATTTTCGCATAGTATTCACTCTAATCAATACAATTTTGATCTATATTAATTTAGTATATTAGCCGTAGTTAAAATTATCATTACTTTTGAACCCCTTATGATAAAGACATCGGAATACAAATAAATAACAAATTATAACAATTTATTCTTGTGTTGCACACTCATACCCAGTTTTGGTTCAAGAGGTAGGCAACACAGGGCCACTCCTAGGGTGGAAATTTAGTAGAGAATCGGAATTTTCAAAACAGTGATAATATTATTATTTTAAGGGTGGCAAAATTTGATTTTACCTTGTGCAATTGAGCAATTGCAATTGAGCCAGCTCGGCACATACCGATTTTAGTCTTTAAAAATACACTAATATTATAATAATATAGTTTATGATTAAGATGAATTGTTCATAGTATTATATTAAATTTTATAATATAATCTTAGACTTGTTCGTATTCTACTAATAATTTTTACAACTCTGAACAATATTACGATTCGATCATAATATTTTACTAACAAATACGGAACAATAATAGTATAGGCATTACAAAATCGTTTGTACTTTTATTCATTAATACATTATTTTTCAACAAAAGATTTTATATTACTATAGTAATAATATCATAAAAATAATTTAATTTTTTGACATTTTGGTAAATTGTGTCATGACGTAAGCTATTTACATTTTTAATTTAGATTGGCCAACGTCATATTTGTATTAAAACAATTAATGAAATTCAAAAGTATTTAAGAAAACAATTAGGTATATTGATTACCTCCGTTTTCTATTTTTACACTAACGTCATAATTATTTTTGTCTTTACATTATTCTGTATTAAATATTTACTTCAAAATGTTGAATGTCGTAACAATGTGTAATAAACTTACGTCCAAATATTTGAATAGTGTGATATTTTCGTTCGTCGGATGAGTTTTTTGAATATTTAATTTCCTCGTGTAATCGGGATCTTTAATTAACATGTGCAACGGTGATTTTCGTCTAACTAATGGTATGCTAAAAAATAAAAAAATTGTTAACTCAATTATTTCTTAGGTACTTTATTGGTACGGATCTATATTCTAAACGAGATTCAGTTTATATTATAATAAAAATATTATTACTAATATTACCGATAGCCATTCGTTTCGACTTGCGCAATAGTGCAAAACACATTATAGAAAATCACAAGCAACATTAATCTGTACATCATAATTTATTTATTATTATTGATATATTTTTTTCACACAAAATAAAAAAACTTAATGAATACACTTTGATAGCTTTGGTGGTTCAAAACGATATGATGTTACAATAATATTCTGAACCGATAAGTACCAGTAGAAAAGTGTGTTTCTGACAAAATATTTATATAGATTAGCATAATTAGATAAGTCAGTGGTTCGCAAACTGTACACCACTGAGCCTAAGGGTTCTGAAAGAGTAATCAAGAGATTCCATGGAGTGTAGGAAACATCCGAATTAAATATTATTTATTGCAATAATCATGATTTATGATTTATTTTTTTTAAACTGATGTTCCTAGATTTTTGGTTTTTTTTATACAGTATAGAAGCCGCTTGTTAGAAACACTTTACGACCAAGGTGAAATGTGCCAATTAACCGATTGTTTCTAATATTGAAAAAAAAATGAAAAATACGCAAAAATGACTATGTATGTATATTGTATAATTTAAAAAAGTATGTACAAATGTAAATATATTACCATATTAGTTATTTATTTTTGTTTAGCAACTTAAGAACTCCCGTAAGGCGTAAACCAAAAAGTTTGAGAACCGCTGTGATAGATAAAGTCGCGGTACAATAATAATATCAACAATTAAAATATCATATTCTATTCTGATCAATATTTGCCATATTATAATATGATATTATGTTATCGGCGCTCTAAAATGTAAACATATTAGATATGCGGTTTCATTTAATTGAATGATCACCTATTTGATATATTATTGTGATTATAAATATTCGATTATAACTACCACAATACAAAATTATAAAAAAACATGCAACTCATATTTTATTGTAATAATATTGATATTAAAATAGTATAGGTATTGTTAAATATGTTTAAACAGCATAAATCAAATCAAAAGCGTGTTGAATTACAAGGTTCCTCATAATAATATGTAAATAAAAAGAAATATTTGGGGAGTCACCTTGAATGGTTATGCTTTATCATATCAATAATTTTTATTGTGTAATTAATTTTATAATATTGGCAGCTTCCTCTAAAACTAATTTTATGAAATGTAATTTTGTAAATCGTAAATTATTGAAAACCAATATATAAAGACATTCGTCCATAAAATCTTAACTTGCTGAAACGAAACTTGTTATTGATGTATCAATCAAGTTTCTCTGAAATAGTACCTATAAGCTTATGCATTCTATTTTATTTATAATGATTAGGTATATAAATACGTATTAGTAAAATATTAAAAAAAAACTGTATTAAATAAATCCTTAGGGATATTTTTTTAAAAAATCGTAACTATTTTATGGATCAGTGGGTCACATGAGCCACATCGAAAACTTCAGTTTTCGTGCAAACAAATTTGCCACATTTTAAAATATTTTTACTGTTTTTATTGAGAGAATAACTATCAGAAATTTTTTTTTTTTTAATTAATATTTTATAGAAAAAAAAAACTTGATCATGCAGAGGTTAAAATAGAAAGATAGTAGAACACCTTTGTAAATTCTACCACACCTATATTTTTTTAATTAATAACTCTAAATATTAAGACTTCTAACTGTATAGAACTGTATACTGCACTATACAATAATATATTCATAATATAAATAAGTATATACCTAAATCAAAATCAAAATCTCTGTTTTTCTTTAATTTAAAAATCTGTTCTTAATATTTTCTATTAAAAGAGTTTTAAATATAGTGCTTAATGTTAATTGCTTTTATGCATATTTAGTTAAAATCATAAGTTGGTACATACATATTTCATCACATCTTTCTTTTCTATACTTATATTTTTCATAATTAAAATAGAACAATTAGTACCTACATTTAGTTCATTCAGTGTTAATTAAAAAAATAAATGTATTTTATATTTAAACCAAGAAAAATAAATCCGAGGAAGTCACTCTATGTATTTTAGATTTTTTTTAGTTATTTGAATAACTTATGCTGAAATTTATATTCAATTTTAAAGCTCTGCACACAAACAAAAAATGTATCATCGTTAGAAATAAAAAATAAACTAAAAAGTCAAAAATCTATACATGTATATAAATAGCACAATATATTTTTAAACTGCACCATGTTTAGTATATTATCCATGTATAAAAATTTGGTGAACATCCCAACTTTTTGCATTTATTTTGAATTATAAAAAAAAGAATAAAACCGATTTTGCCGATAACTCATATTGCATTAAAAAAGAGTTTTTAATTAATTTTTTTCCAGTTATTCTGAATATAACTTGGAATCTTTTAATTTTGTCTTCCCTAATTATATAAAAACCATGATAATCTACTTAATAAATAATCATGTTACTAATTATATACAATTTGATATCAGAACAACCCTTCAAACTTGAAAATCAAATTAAAAAAATCACTATTAATTGTAATTCCAAAATAATCGTTCCAAAACAATAAAATAAATTGTTCAATACACTTAGAATCTAAAAATATGTGTAGAATACATTTAAAGCTATGAATAAATACATAACTGTAGGTTGGCTATTATAGGTAAATAATTTAATATAAATTTAAAACAATAAAAATTTCGTTAACAAAACACAGTCTTATACTACAAAATATGTATACCTATATCATTATTTAAAGGAAAGCATACATTTATGTGTGCAGTAAATATTGTTGTCAATATCTTTAATACAATTTAATATTATTATTTTGTTTATTTATAATTTGAATCGGCCAGTAAAACATTTTCAGATTTCTTTTCAATTTACTTTTTTCTACGGTGTGTGGATTGATTGTTATTACAAACTATTCAATATTCATATTAACATTGCGGACGTGCAGTACGCATACAATTTGTATATTATGCACTATCAATTTTTTAAGGATTTAGGCTGAAATAGTTTTAACTAAATAGATTAAAAATGTTCGAGCTTTTTTAAAATAAATATATAACAATATGTATTGAATATTTTATGTTTTATGTATATATAAAATAATTGTTGGTAATACTGAAAGTCACAAACATTAATGGAAGAAGGAACACGTTTTTCTATTTATCTTTAAAATAAAAACAAAAGAAAAAGTACCTAAATGAAAAAAATTAACATCAACGGTAAACGGAACTCTTATTAAACGTAAATCCTGTGGACTGAGGACAATTTACTTTGATTAATTACCCAGCTTTTTGTCTTGCGGAAAATTGATGCTCATTAAAACGAGGGATGATTTCACCATATACATTAGGGTGAATCTGATGAGCCAAAGAAAAAAAAATGATAGCTAAAATATTATAAAGCTCTTTTTTTGCTTTTGTGAACTAAATAGTGATTGACATCGTAACTATATTTCTTAATTCATGATCACATAAATGGTTCAAATAATTATTTATTTAACATTAAAAAAAAAAAAAAAAAAAAAAAAAAAAAATACTTAATAAAAATTATTATTGTTGAATTTACAACAAAATAAGTTTTGAATTGTTTATGGTGTGGATTTATCTGATTTTAAAACTATTTCACATTTATTTCTGTAAGTTTGCCTTCAAATAAATTTAAAAAATATTAAGTATACGATTTATTTAGGATTGTGTATAAAAGAAAAAAGCTAGGTATAATTTTATTTGAGTAAAACTCTATTAAATAATATAATATATTATATATTATAATATTTTCTTATTTAATTTTAATATTTACATAAGTTATCAATTGTTTTAAATTACATTTTTACGTATGTTATGGTAATATTCTATGAGGTTCAAAAATACCATTTACTACCTGGGAAAACCGTGAATTCAACTCTTTTGACCCGTGTTAACCAAAATAAATGGGGTAACAAATTGCCATTTTTTGTCTTTCCTTTTTAGTTTCCACCCGTTATTATTCCGGTATTTAACAATTTCGTTTAAATAAGTTGTCGTTCGAAGGCAGTTCCAGCGACCTGAAAAAATGTTCAGTTGGTTAGGGTTGGTTAGGCGCCCAATTAACGCTGCCTATTAAGTTTATATTCTTCTGAACACCATATTATTTTGATTTTGTTGAAATAATTTAATTTACTCTTGCAGCTCATCTAAAAAAAAAAAATACGTATATGAGTCAATCTATCTATGCAAATTATATATATCATGACCTTGGTTCTGGATGGACGGAAATATTTTTAAAATAAATAGATTTTTTTTACCGAAGAAATAGACAACATCCACTTTGCAGCAGCACGGGACTTTGAAGGGAAATAATATCGGTATTCGCAGTCAGGCGAGGTCAGGCTTTTTGATAAAAAACAATAATAGTTAACGGTCGCGCAAGTATTCGGGTGACGGGATCGAGTGGGGCTCTCACCGGGGGGGTAGCAGTCCATGGACGGAGTCATACGACAACTCAGGACCCTCTGTTATATTACGGCGCGCGTCCTTGATGGCGGAAAGACATTACAAATTGAAATAAAGTTACACATAATATTATTATATTACTGCTGGAAGACCGAACACGGTAAGTGCGATTCGTTAATATTTTACGAGATTCAACGCTCCATAAGCCCGGATAATCATTCGGATAATACCGAGAAAAGTGTTCACTCGAAGACATGGTATAACATGGTATCACATACGAGTAAAACTTTTACACACACACACACAAAACACGACACACGCCACGCAAACTCTGTAAATCCGTTG
Organism: Acyrthosiphon pisum; assembly: GCF_005508785.2. Classification (NCBI taxonomy): domain Eukaryota; kingdom Metazoa; phylum Arthropoda; class Insecta; order Hemiptera; family Aphididae; genus Acyrthosiphon; species Acyrthosiphon pisum. Next base: position 82,786,280 of record NC_042495.1, read on the forward strand.
TCAGTTTTCGGATGTGTGTTTGGCTCGTTGAAAAATTAATTGCTCCGACGCGGTGACGACGGCAACACAAACAAAAATTATGTCGCACAATTCCGTCAGCGGCGGCGAAGACGGGGCGAAACGCCGTCCTGCGCCCCATCCTGATGTGCCCCTCCTCGTGCCATCCCGCGGACCTCATGCACCCCGCCACCGCCAGACCACCACCGAACGTGTTAATGGACGTGCCGTTTGGCCACATGACGTCTACACTTAAAAACGGTCCGAAATTAATGATCGCGCGCCGGCCGAGTCGCTTTTACGTGCGTCTGTCTCGGAATTTAAAAACAAAAACGAGGAAAAAACGCTATTTTTCTACGGCCGACGAAGACGACGACAAAGACGAATAGCACGCGCGCGCCATAACAATAATGACAAGGACGGGGTGGATAATAAGAAAAAGAACAAACCCTTGCAGATATCAAACAATAGGGGCGGCGGAGACAATCTCTTTTGTTTCGCGATCGGCGGCGCAATGGGAATAATGTACCTACCTACGTGTTTCCGCTGTAAATGAAAATATCGCGCCGCGGTACCTACTCGCCGCACTCGAACTCTCGTGTAGTACCAGTGATCTTTGGCGAGGAGGCGGCGGTGGTAGTGTCGTGTCAAAGCCACCGCCGCCCGTGGTGAAGAACACGTCTCGAACACGCGTCGCGAGCCTCTCGTTAGTCGTTACCACCGCCTCCTCGCGGCCTTTGAAAGAACCGATACGCGTCCGAGTGAGCGGTTGTTACTCTGCGCCACCGCCACCGGTGTGCCATATATACCTACTTTAAATTATAATGTTATTCGCATGTGGTAATAATATGGGCACGACGTATACAATAACTGAAAACTAACTGAGTTTCCCACTCGTCGTCGTCGTCTCTTTGCTGTACTACACCCACGAGTGCGGCGGCAAAGTGACATGCAGTGCTGCTTGGAGTTCCGACAGTACGCGTTTTGCACGGCTGGCACGTTTCATGCAATCGTGCGTGGATTCGCTTTCGTCCCACACGCCTGCAGATCGAAACACCCGTGTTTACACGTCACCTTATCTATAATTTTTTGTAGTTGAGGAGGGTCTAACTAAAATATATAGTCTCGAACGGAACTTTTTTTAATCGTACCTATATCAAACCGAACACGAACAATTCGCGGTAATGTCAAACTCGAACCGAATATTTCGTTTAAATGCAAAACTGACCTTTGGAATTGACTATCGAGTCTGAATTTGAAGTTTACGTCATTCCGAAATAACCAATGTTCAAGTTGTAATTTAATAGATTTACGCCTTATTGGTGCTAACTTTTTAGTTCAGACTTTAGAGCTCAAATATTCATCTCAATTTTCTATCGTAAAAATGTTTTCCAATCGTTTTTAAATTTTTTTTATTTGAAGCTGGGATTAATAAAATTATAGAACTTTGAACTTTTCGAGTTCGGTTCGGGTTTTTTTAAAACTCGGTTTGACTTTTGAACTCAAACCAAACACACATTAACTCTAGCTGTTTAATTTTTCAAATTTTAAATAGTAATCATCTTGACCCACCTCTACTATCTAAGTAGAAAAGTAGGTATCTAAATATATAAGTTAGGTAAATATGTACACACACTCCAAAATTTCGGGACTGCATATCGACCAAAAACGATATTTTATGGTTTTTACTGTAGCTGGCCATAGTTAAGGTGAGTTTTTTTCACGGTGGAAGTTGTGTATGTATACACTATGACGATTCACGAACACTTAACTAAATTCAAAATCCAAGTAAACAGCGTGGTGTCGTAAGAGATCTATCAAAAAAATACCTTCGACTAGTTTACATAGATAATATTTTATAAAAAAAAGCGTATTACGTAGGATACTATTAAAAATAAAACATAAAATATAAACAAATAATTTATAAAATGAATAAATCGGATACGGTTTGACATCAATCTAATATCATAGGCTGATATATTTTCAGGCGACTGACCGCCTTCGCACGGAATCGTTTTTCGAATACAATAAAATATTGTATCATTGAATTCAAATATAACACCATCCATTACAGTGACCCACTTGTAACCTACTGTACGGCAAAGCGGCACCCACTTGCCCACCTTTTTTTATGTTGGTATTGGTACCAATTTATACGACTATGATTATTATTATAAATAATTTTATCATTTTATAACATGTAGTTACATTATAGAAGGTGATTTTAAAATTATCATCAATCAATTTATTAATTAAGAGTCAAGACTTATATTCTAATAATCAGATAATATGAATTTTTTCTATATTGTTCGTTTAATTTATTTATACTTTCTACGTTACGTAATGATTTTATTGTGTATTAAAATGTAGTTAATATTAGTCAATTTGTTTTTACTATTTTACCTTTAAGCTCGCATAAGACAACAATTTAACACCAGAACACAAACATTATGTAGTAATAGTTGTGTTAGAAATTTAATGTATTTATTTTTATATGGTAAACACTGATGAACTGTAAAATCTATACTATTATTTCATATCACCAACTACAATATCATGGAATCAGAATGAATTTAATATAGAAATCATCGTTTCAATTTCAATTTATAATATTTACTATATATCATTAACATAAAACAATGCACCAAAATATAACCGTTTTGTCAAGTCTATATTGCAAACATATATGTTCTATTATATTTGAGGTTTTAATGTAATTGTTTTACACTACGTACGTAATATTTGTCTATGATACAAAACAGCAAACATATTGTATACTTTAGAGTTTAGACACAGACAAAAATTCAAACACATAACATAATATTACAACCAGAACATTAAATTGAATTTTATTTTTATCAAGTTTAAATATAATAGTAGAAAAACTTCCATAAAGTACGAAAAATATTATGTTATGCAATTATTATTCTTATTACATTAAAAAAATTCTAAATATTCCTTTATTATAAAACTAATTGATATTTTATTTTTAGATAACATTTGTTTACTGTACCGCTTATCTACAATTCTATAAACATATCATAACAGTTAATTAATGATTTATGACATGTATAAATGTTCAATAAATTGATTGGTCTTCGATAGCTGATGTAAAGTAAATGATTAAGTAAACTGTCGAGTTTTTTTTTTTTTTTTTTAACAAAGGATAATCTGGTCCACAACTGACTTTTGTACGCATAACTTGGCCGCCCCTTCAATCGTTGTACATAAGCCTTATTTCTCCAATAAATTAACTTACTTATCTTCAGCTATTTAATTTTTGTAGATTTTCATTGAAAACATATAATTAATATAATGTATATCATGTTATAATTGTATTATCTTAGTACTCCTACATTTATTTTAAGTTAAAATATAATTACTCAGCTTATAAAATATTATCTTTCGAATACAAGAATATTGTACTACCTACTGTATTATAGAAATATTAAAATGTCGACAAACATACACGTACCTACGTAAAACACATACGTCTAAGTTGCACAGTTTCGAATATCGATTGTTTAATCAAGTATAATTAATATTTTTGTAAAAGCCAACAAATTTTGAAATATTATTCACTGTCATGGCTTTGTAATTGTATTTTTTCAACGAATTGTTTTTAAGATATTACGTTAATAAACTACTATTAATATAAATATATATATATTTAATAGTTATTTATATTTTAATGTTAGCTAAGGGTTCTAAGCTATATTATTTAATTAATTTTTTTATATTATACAATCTGTAAAACCGTATTTACAATATGAATATGTTCTCAAATAAACATGACATGAGTTACATGAAAAAAACAAGTAACCCAGCGTGGTTACACTTTATATTTGGTCTTCATTATTAAGTTCATAATACATAAAATATATATATTCAAACAAAATGTCTGGAAACTTAAATTAAGCATTAACTATTTATCTCGATGAATATGAAACTCTCAAATATTATTCACTTATCCTATCCACAGTTACATCTATTCAGTATTCACTTTTCACTACTCGTCATAATTGATAACCATTTAACAATAATCATCATGAGAATGTGATATTAATATCATCATGTAACAATAATGGCCAATATGGCATCAAATAAAAGTAATTTTAAGATTGAATCTCATTTCTACACCAAAAACAAAAATTAGTCCTAAACAATACTATATCATCATTATTCCATGAATACCATGAATGATTGTCATACATTTGATTTCAAATCAAATAAGTTGCGGATACAAATTAATCTGATTTTAAAAACCAACAGATTTATTAAAAAAATGAACATGAAAATATAATATATTTTATAGAACTGATGTACAAATATAATATAAATATAAATATTTTTTTTTTTTAAATAACTACACCGTACACGAAGGGGATGGTTATTGTGAAAATATTATCACATACTCAACATATATTATAATTAATTATTTTAATAAAATAATAACTAGTATTATATGAACATCATGAGAAACACCTGTTGAATTAATTTTTAAATGATTAGATATTTAGGTACCGATGCAAATACGAAATGTTTTCAATAATTTTTCTATACGATATTTATATTTGTTCTATTGTGATATACCATCTACTGCATAAAGTTTGGCTATTTCTTCCTTTTGTAATATTTAACTTTAGTGCCAGACATTAATTTATTTTTATTATATTATTATATAACTGAATAAAAAACATCACCGCTCACAACCATAAATTAGCATTATTTTCTTTAGAACGTTTTGTCACTATAAAATCTATAGGAAATTACTTAAATATTCGTGTTTCAACAGAAAATCGTTGCATTTCTCGTTAAATTTTTTTATTTAATTATTTTCTGAATCACGCAAAAATTATATGATATTTTTCTTCTTAATACTGTGTCATTAAAATGGTGAATCTAACAGTTTTTCAAACAAATATTTCCTGAATGATATTTTTTTGGAATCAGACATCAGCTTACTTTTTCAAAAATCAAAATTTTGAAGATCTTTACTAAGAATTTTGAACAAGCATAAAATCTTGAGAGATGAATAATAAGATATTTGAAGAATATTTCTGACACTCAAATGACTCGTATACGTCCAAACCAAACTATTTCATGAACATTTTCCCGATTCAGCATTAGGTATGTGTGTGAAAAACATGCTTCTGATGTGTGTTTAAAATAACTATTAATCTTAGCCAAGTACATCATATTTACAGGTCTTTACACATCTTTCTACAAAGGTTGCTTACCACTTGGACTTCTTGTAGAACGTCAAAGAATATACAAAAATTATCAACATGCACTACGATTGTAGTGGAACTGTTAAATAACAACCAAATGGCGTAGATATAATTAACCTCTTTACGTCGGGTCAAACGCAAATGTCATACTTATGCATCTCTTGTAGAACCTGCACACTTTAGTACCTCAAAGATTCCTCAGATGTTTTACTTATTTTTGAAAAAAAAAGGCATCAGTAATCCCTCACTTCCGATAATTTAATTCGTTTTAAATATTATTCGTTATATGAATTATTTTATTGTATATTAATATAATATTATAATATTATGCTCATTAAAGTATACATATTGATATTTTAACTAACCTCTAACGCCGCGTATAATATGTTTATATTTATTTAGTTGTATCTAAAGTTCAATACGATTCTTAATGTTTAACCTATTGACACACTTTTTAGTTAGTGAACAGTTTATGTCAAATACTAAAAATAATATCCAACATGTCCTACAATGAAGAGAAAAAGGATTTTAAAATAATTATATTTAGGGTTGGCGATTTTTATTTATAAATATCAAAACATGTTGCATAGTGTTTGTCAATTTTTTTTTACATTCTGCATTAAAATGTACTAAAATCAAAAATAATACTGTATGGTTCATTCCTAAATTTAAATACATAATTTAACCTGAATAGTTAAACTGTTCATTGAACATTTGAACGTGTATAATATATATATATATATATAATATATCTATACTTCTATACTATCATGTAAAGAAGAGTTGTTAGTTGACGTTGTTGAGGGTAATCTCCGGAACTACTGAACCGATTTCGAAAATTATTTCACCAATAGAAAGCCACATTCCTTGTGGGTGTGATAGGCATAAATTTATAAATAAAGTCCAACCCGAGGAGGTGCTCATATAGGAATTTTGAGATTTACGTTGGAAATTTTTGTTTATAAATGGTTGCTATTGATTATAGGAGAAATAAATAGTATAAATTAGTAGCTGAGTTGTAATTATAGTTTATGATCGGATTGCCTACTAGATATGCTGTCACACATTGTCCGTGATCCAACTTACACCCAAAAAGAGTTGAACTATCACAATTTTTTAAGATTTGTCATTTCTTACGGGCAACGAGAAGTGCGTGGGATCAGCTAGTATATTATATATGCATTATAGAAATACATTTTTTATTAAACCCTCAGAGTAAAATAAGTGCTATTGAATTCGTATTTAAATGATATATTATGATACATGATATTAATAAAGTGAATTGATTGTTGAGTTTTTCAAAATACGTGTTAGTACTTGGTGTAGTATTAATGTCACTTAACCTTGGTTTCACAACTTAATTGTTATGAATTTAGCGTTTGGTATTATGTGTTTACACAATGTGAACATTTGGAACATCGAATAATAATAATAATAATTTTTCTTGGAACTTATTAAAACAGGCTAAACCCAAACAATTCTTTTATAGAAGTTCGACTTTTTGTATTATTTTCTGTTTTACTAGAAAGTGTTATAATAATACTATTTTGTAATTATTATATTAAATTTAGTTAAGTTCTTGCAAAAAACAGTATGCATATTTAGTTCATAATATACTTTTTAATATTATTTACATTGTATTGTTTGATTAAAATTCGATGTGTCCATCGTATTATATAATCGTATACAATAGTTATGGAAATAATAATATTTTGATCATTATTTTAATAATATTTTTTGTCTTCTTAAAGATTTATAATAACAGTTTTTTTGATATTTTTTTCAGATCTCAATATTGTTTTGTACTCGAGATGTTTTTTGCTTACAAATGTTGACAAAACAAAACTGAAACATCATTTGGTAAGTGATACACTAATCTTATAATATTATATTATATTACCTACATTATCTATTTATTTTATTTTATTTAAAAATACTGGATATCCCTGACGAATATTATTTATTGAATTTTGTAGACATTAATTGTCTCACAACAATATTATTACTAAACACATCACTAAACTTAAAATATATATTTATAGTAATTATTTCTCTAAAACAATGTTTAAAAATATACAATGATTATATTGAAGTATAAAATAACTATTAGGTAATTTAAAATTCATGTATAGCATAAACTTATATAATTTGTTGAAAAATAATATTTTAATAAACAATTTAAATGGTGAACAATAAATCAAAATATATAATCAGGTATCTGCGTGGTTGATGTAGTATATTACATTATTTTTAAATTATTATAATACAACAATTATTGTCAAAGTTGAATAATATATTATTATAACAATAATAATATTTTTTTTATTGATCTTTTTGACATGGGTCATTAGCTTTTAATATTGTTACATTTGTCCATTAAGTTAGTTTTGGGTGACAATTTGGTTACAATCATGGGGGGACTTTGTGACTTATGACTAAATGTTACTTAAATATTTTTTTTTATTTTGGTGGTACTGAGGAATGACATGACTTTTTCAGGTAGACAGTCGGGACCAATTATTTCGTAGTTGAATAATTAAATTAAATATATATATATATATATATTATATTGAATTATAACAAACACTTGTATAGTAGTTCAAGTAACTTGTAGACGGTTAATTGAATTAAAATTTACATTTCTCTTCTAAGAGATACTACCTATATTACCTAGTTCATTTGTTTGGGGCAGGATCTTTGCCAAATACCAGTCCAGCTGAAAATACGCGATACACACATAGGGCCTTTGTTACTAGGATTTGTGGTGATTTAATTTATGCAATACTAGTTTTGAGATAAATTATTTCTTAAGATATGTACCACTGATTAGTGATTATATTGTGTGTATGCATATTATTTAGAATAATATCATAATCTTATTATTCATTAATAATATTAACAAATTATATGTAAGACACACATCAAGTAGGCTCCTATAACTATCTGTGATGTAGATGTCTAGAGTTATAAATTGAACATATTTTTAGGAAATAATTAATGTGTAACAAAAATTTAAATGCATAAGATTATAAATTTAAAAAGTATTAAACAACACTAAGCTTAACTTTTATACTTTGAATACAAAATACATGATGAGTTTAACGAATAAAGCAAATGATAAAGATAAATTCCAAAAAAAAAATAATATTGAGTAAAATGGTTCAAAAATTAAAGAAAAATGTGATATTTTCGAAAAAATGACTTGATGAAAATCTACTATAAATTAAAAAAACACATCATGTTTAATATTCTAATTACATAAAAATATACTTCCAATACTGATAAACAATAGCCAATAATTTTTTTTCATAAATTAGTGTTAAACCCTTCATCTGATCTTAATATTATACTATAAACAAAAATATGCAAACCTTATAACAAATTAAAAAATCTTGAAAACATTTCTGGTTGATTAAAATTATTATTAAAATCTTATGTTAATAATAATAATATTCATCGATGACTTAAATTATATTATAAGCTAGCGTTCATATTATGTTCGAATTCTACTTGACCCCCCCCCCCCTCCCTACACAATTTTACATATTTTGAATCACTACACATATATAAATAATAACGAAAAATATTGTTATTATTCTGTGACTACAAAAGAAACTTTCTTATACTTACCTAATAATAGTAAAATATTAACATAAATTATATATACCTATATATTATATTACACATATATAATTTTATAATGTGTATATGACTTAAGTACCTGTAATGCGTATAGACTATAAAGAATACCTACGTGTTAGAACGTTATCGCAGAGTCCTTAATTATAGTTAAGATAACGAACAAATCATAATTAACGAGAAACGTGTTAATTTTCCTGGATCGTAACGTTAATTATATTGTAATTTGTCATTATGTGCTTAATATTATTATATTGCCGGTACGACAATATTACGCTCTTCATATTATTATCTGATAGCAAGAAATCAAAATTAATGCGATGCTGGTGCAAAATGTTGGTATAACCGTGGTCACCGATCACTGCTCGTGTTTATACGTACCTAGGTAGTTATCAGTCACCACACGGTGACAAAAACTTTTCCGAATACAATTTTTTCTCGAAAAAATAATGTGTTGATTGATATAAATAATAATTATTTATTTATCAAAAAAACATTATCAACAGTAGCTGTTATTTTTTTTCCAACCGATTCTGCATAACACTTTCTTTATCAGTGAAAAAATCACAATAAAAAAATATCTCTGATTCTCCAATTTTTCTGGAAGTGTAAAGTACTGAGTAGTATGCTATACTGCCTAATTTTCTACAAACGACACCGTCGAGGTTCAGTAAAGTGTCCTTGAATTTTTCTTCGTTAAAATATCAGACACATCATAATGTTTCACACAGAAAAAATTAAAACAATGATTTATGTAAGCGACAAAAGGCTAAGAAGTCATTGTAGTTTTTGTTCTCTGTAGAATTGGACAAATTATTTAAGCCCCTTTGGAAATTCAATCTCATATTTTAAAATTTTCATTTTTAAGACATTCTACTGAAAATAATTGTTACGTTAGTCCAGCTAGTTCTGTACGTAATAATATCGGAGAAGGTAGGGCTGTTCAGGCTGATCCTTAGATTTTCCGTCTCAAAATATATTTAATAATATCTGCTGAATACTCTTCTTGATTTGGTACATCGTTATGATTTATTTAATAGTGTTTGCTCACCGGAGTCCACGTTTTACACTGTTTACCACACATACTTTTGTACACTTATGTTTTTCTCTGGACGGGTCTTATTTAGACCTCACGCACGCTAAGCTACCATTAATTAATTTCAGTTAGCCTGACATTTTAAGGGTCCCGGTGCCAGTTTTTCAAATTTTCCACAATTCTATAAAATTTGAAAATTCTATTTTATATTTTAGTTGCTACCTCAATTATAAGACTTCTCCACTAATCTACTACCCGATAACTATTTAGAGGTGGTTGATAGGGTGTATTATATCGAAAAAAATTACTTTACAGGAATAACTCTCAAACTTTATAGAATTGTCGGATTTTGATGACTATTTTTTTATCTGAAAGAAGAAGACTTCCTACAGCCCGCATAGATCTCTGATTTTGTATTTTATTTTAAATAATAGTATAAAATAATTTATAAAAAAAGCTAAAAATTGTCTTTTTTTTAAAGACTTATAATTAAGTTTGAGATGAAAATATCGTAAAGAAGTTCGATGCGGGCTGTAGAATATTCTCTTCTATTAATAAAAAAAAAAAATATCAAATTTGGTTAAATCTACAGGGCAGGATCATTATTCCCGTAAACCATGTTTTTGAGGACAAAATCACATTGGCACCGGGCGCCTTAATCACACTGTATGACGCAGATGTCATATTTTATGATGCACGATACCTACGATAGGAATCACAGTCTTAAATATTACAGATATAACGTACGATATACTTAGTCAAATAACGTTTTCATAATATTAGATTTGGTTTTGTACATTGTAAAGATTTATTGGTAGTCTAAGACTAAGTAGTATAAGTATTTAAAACTATAGATAAAAAAAAAAAAAAATTTTAATTTAAAAAAATATGATTATAAATGGTAGAAATGTTACCCGGGAAAAATACGATTCGGGAAATATTTCATTTGGGAAAAATACCGGTAACCGTAGTCACGTGTCCTAGAGGTTGTTTGAGTGTTGAACATTAATTGACACCGTCAGCACAACCATTCTGAGGTTTTACGCCTGCATAATTTTGATATTCAACACATACGCACATAATATATATTTACATCTCTGCCGACTAATATTATTGCAATCTCCTAATTACTTTCTACGCAATAAATTAAAATGTAAACTTCAGCTACCAACATTGGTTACGTCGTCGCTGTTTGTTAATGTTTGTACATTGTAAGAACATTACGCTGTGACACTGCACACACGGCTCTCGTGTTTCGTATATTTTGTCTGATTGTTCTGTGCACCGAGAAGTTATTATTATTATTATTATTTTAATCTGTTTGTTCGACATTTCAAACCACCTTCCTATCGTGAAATATTCAAAAACCATATTATTTTTCACCACCACGATGGTGCCGTAAGGTAAAATCATACATTTTGCATAGTGCGTGACACACTTGTGCCTATACCTAGTCATATGTAATGTTTTAAATTCACCAAATAATTCATTGTGAGTTGGAATATAACCGTCGTCAGGTGTAGAATACCCGTAGAATGTTAAATCATTTAGGTACACATTTTAAATTATAAAGAACCATAAAATAGCCCATGTAATTAATAGGTACATGCTGTACAAGTATCCATATTGATATATTATAATGTCATTAATTTTTCAATCTGAAGATTGTTCAATCTATTTATTTGTTTTTTTTACTGTTGATTCATATTAAAAACTTGAACTTATTATCAACAATATTGGTACATAATTTTTAGAGGGTCAATGGCCAATTCTCCTCTATACTTTTTAATAAATTTATATTTTAAGTTCAGAAAGTATTCGTTATTATAATTTATTTTTTTCTGTGTAATTTTTAATACAGTACAACATCTCAATACCATGTACGTTTAAAGATAAAGTATAATTAAAATGGGTGTACTTTCGTGAACTAGTTATTCAATTTTGATATTGGTTATCCTAATCGTAAAAAATAACTGTGTTGATAATATATTTAAAAAGTTTCCCAAAACTACTGCCGTAGTTTCTGTTAAAGACAAAATCTGATGTCTCGAAGTCTGAGTAATTCTTATAAAACTTGTATTTCTATGGGCGATTTAGAAAAGTCAACTTTCACATAAAGTTGATTTTAAAAATCCGTAAATAAACGATTGAATTGTAAGCATTTTATTGAAGTATAATATATTAGTTTGTTATTGAATATTTAAATATAAATATAATATAATATCATATACTATAACTAATAGCTATGTACAGAATAATAACTAATTCCTATATTATGTTTATTTAAAATCTAATAAAGCACAACACGTTATAATTATATTAATTTCAATTTCACAAGTATTACAAATAGCTGTCACTATAATAGCCCTGTTTACTATATAGGTATTAGATACTTCACAAATCATACTCCACCACCAAATGTTAAAACATGTGACCACATCAGGTCAATGTCAAAACCTATATTGTTTTTCGCACAGTGGTAGATCAAAGTTACCATGGCTACATTGCAAAACTATAAACTCAAAAACGTATTTTATCTCGTTTAGGTTTCATTCTCTATGTATAGTTTATATCCGTATGATTGTTACTACCGCTTCACCGATGCTTTCTGGTTGGTCTGGCTTACTCATCAAAGTTAATTTAATCGACTATTGCTGTGTCAAGTAAGCCGAATAATCACAAATAATATAACGCAAAGGACTCAGAGATATATCCCGTCATGAATATCACGCGTTGTGGTCGAGAGGGGAAAATTAGAGCAACTCGACATCCACCATCCGGAAAATCAGTCTGTGAAAATGCTGTCTGTAATTGAAACGCTTGTCCTCAGCCGTTGAAACATGTTACTGCGTTGTTAAAACCCCCAGAAAACTTGCCGCTAATCATATCTGAATAATTTCGCTACTAAAACTGTTGTCAGAAGATGAGCAACGATTAGACAATGGACATGAATGATGATCTTCGGGAAATGAGAATAATAAACAGAATTTAAAATGCATAGAAATGCATACCTATCTATAATACTGGACTAATACCGGTCTCGTAGCTTTTCTTTTAAATACTATCAAACAAATGCATCAATTTCAAGAACAATCAATCAAACAAACGGTTAAATCTGCATGCAGTGATGACGTTTCACACTCCAATTCAAATAATATCATCGTGTTCTTATGAAAACAAAATTTATTTATCCCAATTATTAAGTTGTGTAACGAAGTAGAAATTAATATGAATTGAAGATTTTAGTGTAAGTTGTAGCTCCTATTATGATAAGAATAGTATTTATTTTTGGAAACGATTTGTGACATTAAATTCGAAAGCAGATTAGGAGGCATTCTAAAAAAAAAAAATGAATGGCATTTTTTTATATTTTTAGTGATAAAATATGAAAACTTTGCCTATAGTAGTATTTTGTAATACAAAACAAAAATAATGGAATATAACGTAACTATTTGAAGAATATAAAACACTATAATATTATTATACTCCGTTGAACATTGACTACAGTTGTACATGTATAATTTGCCTCTTATACAGTATCTAATTAAATTAATCTAACGATTCTTTTTTTATTTCCCATTTCATAATTTTACCCAAAAATCATGAATATTATTTTATATCGAAGAACTATACTGTATTAAATGCGTTTTAAAATGCAAAACTTGTTCGTTAAAATAAACATCTCATGAGGATTTACTAATTTAATGTGACAGCGGGTAATACAAGTTCCCTTATATTATCATTTTAATATAAATATATGTATTATAATATATATATATATATTATTTTCATAGTTGACAACTTATATTAAGTTGTTACCATACATTTTAGTGCCAAACAATCAATTCAATATTTATGTCAGTAAACTAATTGCAAGTATATAATATAATGTATATAATATAACGTTTATTTTATATTAATCCTTCCTTCGTGTCGTTTTCCATATTCTCTGATTCTATTGTCCCTTCTTCTAGTGAAATATTTTCCTGTTCCACATCATCATCATAACACAAGTACTCGATATCTACGTAGTTCAACTCTGAGCGTTTTTCGTGTCTATTATAAAACGCTACTCTGCTCAGGAAATTTGTGATGCTTTGCGATAAGTTGCAATTTTGAATAGATAGGTACGCAATATTCAAATTCGTTTTCAACGTTGTGTGTAACGCAATAGCCACTTTCAATGTTAATGGATTGTTATCTATTTCTAAAGCACGTAATCCACGATCATATGCTAATGACTGAGCAATGTTTAAGCCTCCGATTTCGGTTATATCGCAATTACGAATCCGAAGTTTAGTCAAAGGTTGAACTCCTGATGCTAAAGCAGATGCTAAATATTTGGCACCAATGTCACTTATATTGTTCATATCTAAATAAATGTATTATATTCTATGCATATTAATCACATTTTGCGAGAGATTATAATTCTTGGTTACATAAATTATGTTTTCGCGTTAATTTATTATTATTTTATTATGAGTTGTTTTTATAAAGTTAAACAAAAATAACACGATTTGACACTAAAAAAAACAACATATATACCACCAAATTGCATACGTATCAAGTTTAAACATTAATATATTTATATGCAATTAAAGTTACTTAGCTATGATTTTTTTTTAATTTAAAAATAAAAAATTTGAAACTATTTAGTAAATACGTACTCAAATTTAACTCAATTGCCGGGTAGTTATTATTTCGCCTCCATAACATCACAAATGATAATGATTCAACTCCATCTGGACCGATATTGTTACCGCATAAGTTCACCAGCTTTAACATTTTTGCAGTTTTTACGAAATGTGCTACCGATTTCCCACCTAGAGAATTTAGTTTACAAAACGAAAAGTTGATCTCTTCGAGACCATGACACTCCATTAAATATGGTAGTAGCCTGTTGAACTTTGGCATATTTAATTCACTCTTAGTAATAGCCAGACTTGTCAGGTTTTTCGATATTACCAAGCCACAGCCGAGCGTGTCCATATCATCAATATTGAACCTGTACTGTTCGGGAGTATACATGGGGGGTTCGGTTGTGAATGTCCTAGAACCATAAACCAGGCTTAGAGTCCGAATGTTTTTTAAAATACCCAACACGAAACTCATATCTATGTGAATCGGATCGTGGGGTATAATACCCTTAGGTTCATCGATCGCCAATGTGTGTACCATTGAACCTTGGATACGAAGCTGTTGGCAATCTATCACAGTAACGTATGGGCTGCAAACCATCAATATCTCGGAAAGCTCCGTTTCATCGACGTAACCAGGTTCCAAGTTTTCAATAATTTGAGATACGTATTTGGTTATGTAAATAATTTTGACAGAGTCCGTAACTACTGTAGGGTTTCGAGTTGATATAACATCATTTGGCCATGTATCGGCATACCGACGGCGCCAATATTCATCACCCGGGACGTGGGTGACTAAATATATTGGTAAACTAGTACTCAGTGTTTCCACAAGGTACTCTGTGTTTATAGGAGTTATCCACTCGAACAACTGATCGGGGTACCGTGAAAAATGGTTGGCGATATTATCCAAGCAAAGTAACTTTAACGGTTTTGGCATACAATCGGCCCAGCTAAAGTTCACAGAGCTTACAACATGTTCGACCTCATTCAGCAGCAACCGACAAGATACAATTTCATCCGATGGAATGAACAGGTGAAAAGTTGTCTTTGGTATCGTATGTGGTATCCACATAGTGTAAATGGTTACTATAAAAATTTCACGCAAAAAAATGGTCCTTATTATTTAGAATATACGTTTTTTCTGGAGTAAAAAGAATAAAATAAATAGTAATAAATAAGAACATATTTTCAGTTTCCCGATCTGTGGTTTGTATTTCAATTTTATATTAATGTTGTCTTGGTAATAATGAGTACCTTATTAAAAATAAATAAAATTTATACTATTTTAATAGTATACAAAATATGTATTCACACTGAACTCGTTAGGTTAGTATTTTCACCATACTATAGAGTATATAAGTGTATACAAAATATTACTGTACACACAATTATTATACCTAAAAAAAAAAAAATACATATACGCACTCGTAGATTATACATTAAATATCTTATAACGATTTTTTTATTCGGATAAAAATGTAATATAATAATATATCAATAAGAAAATACACATTATAATATACACTATACACTAAAACATTTTCATGCATGTGTTATTTATTTTTAGTTAATATTATATTATTATTCATAATCTAAATTTTATTTACTGTAATTATTATCTACCTACTTTATTATATAATCAATTTCATTTGAAATAGCGATACTAAATTAATAGGTAATACTAATAGTTATAACGTATTATTAAACTGAAATGAACCTGTAACGCAGTTAGTTAAATTATAATAATACATTAATATTAATCAACTAATTGCATCATATTATTTCCACCTGGAAATTATTAGCATTAATATTTTTGTTTCAGAGAGCATTCCATTTTGAACTATGGAAGGATGTTATGTATAAACTCATAACAGAAGATTAACTTGAAGCTCTATTATATTACTTAGTTTTAATGAGAGTCTCTATACAATACTATTATTTTACACATAAAAATATACTTTTTAAATAATAATCCATACCATATATTGAACAAATAATACTGTAAGCTCTTTAAAATAGGTATAAAAATTATATTTTTTCTAAATTGTCTTTTAGTATTTTTCGTTTAACTGTGTGATATTGTATTAAATAGTAATATAGATTAAAATGAGACAACAATATCCATTATACCTACTAGAGATTTGTGCATATTTTATTATTAGTGAACATTTTCAAACATTATTAGATACCTATTACCCAATTCAACCAAACGTTTTTTATACCATAATTTTATTATACTATAGAAGAGGCTACATATGTCATAATAATTAATAAATTGACGAATTATAACATACATTTATTCCGACTATACAAAATAATGTAGGTATAATTAAAATATTATTAATATGCTCGTAAAAATCATAAAATAATGTCAATAATATAAGATTGATGCATATTTATTTTTAAAAAAGGTGGGCTACAAGTGGGTGTCGCTCTGCCTTACAGCAGATTACAAGTGGGTCACTGAATGGATGGTGTTAAATTTAAATTCAATGATATAATATTATTGTATAAAAAAAAACGATTCTGAGCGAAGATGATCAATCAGCCTATGATATAACTAAGTATATTTGATTAAAAATAAAAAAAATTGGAAACTAAAAATGACTGTAAACAGCTCAAAGCATGTCAAAATATTTTGAATGTCTTATGGTGTATAAAATGTTAATATAAACATTCAGTGAAAATGTCATGTATATAATATGGTCATTTGTTTAAGAGTTACACGAAAAACCAAAATCGATTTTGAGTACAATTTCACGTCTTTTCTTAATTTAGAAAACTACTGAGAATTTTAAATGTCGGCCTCCTCAATACACAAACTAGATTCACTTTCCCATCAAACAAGATACTGAAGTTGAAAATAGAAGCATTTTTTTGACTACTCATCGTGTACATAGACACGAAGCAAAACACATATTGTAAAAACAATACTTTCATCGCTCCGCTCAGAATCTAAAATAAAACCACTTGGTAAACGTTTGTAATAATAGTATAATATCACGTCTTAACGAGTAAATTAAGTATAAGTTACAAATATAGAACACTATTAGAATGTCAGTCTGTAGGAGTAACATTATTTGTATTGTTCTATGTTTTATACAGCTATACATATTATTTTATATACCACTATAACTATAGGTAATTAAAATAATATTAAATAAAAAGTTTTCAACATTTTTTAGCTATAGTAATACCAGAGCTATTTTTTTTTCTTAAGTTTAGTTTAAATCTAATATAATTGGAAATACCTAGTAAACTATGTAAATTATCTATTATAAGTTTTTCCATATATTCAATATAATAGTTCTGTGTTTAACTTTACTTTACAGTATAATAGCTTTGTTCACGAAAATAGAGTAATTTGATTAGTAGTAATATACTACTATTATTACATATCTTGAAAGTTATGATAATGTTATGTCAGATCACATCTAATAAAAAAAATACAATTTTAATAATGACCGTAATATGAAATATTACATGATAATATATAAACTACACGCAAACGAATGTTAGTGTCGAAATAAATAAATGAACAACAAATATTGTATACATTATTTGTTATTATTAAACAATTGAAATAATATTGAATGAGTTTCAAAATAACGACATCCACATGTATATGGTTAAATACAATATTCTATAATAATATTTTATACCTAGTTATAATATTTAGTATATTATTATAGAACTAATCAATAAGCAGTAAAGATTAATTTTAAAAAATATTAAAAAAAAAATAAATAATCGTAAATAATAATTATTATTATTTCGTATGACGTCTATATGAGCAACATAAAAAAAAACACAAACAAATATTAAAATATATAACATGTATAAAATTAAAATTAAAATTAAAAAGAATGGTCAACAGTGATAAAACTCAAAAATAAATAAACTCAAATTTTTAACTTTTAATGTTCAAAAAAAAAAAATTTTATTGATTTTGTCAAAAACTGGGTTTGCGTAATTATCCCCAAATTTGTTTTTCCCCGACGCTTCTGAAAATTACTGTGAATTTTCTAATTTTTCCTTTCAAAAATACCTAATTAATTAATTTTCTCATTGGAAAAATTTCTTAAGTTGAAAATCGAAGTATTATTAATACTAGAAAAAATGTTTACAGACAGAAAAAATAAAAACACACATTATCAGTGTAAAATCAATACATCTATTAATTTTGAATCTACAAAATAACATATGTTATAGAGTACGAATTGTCATATTACCTAAAATGATATTGTTATTTTCAGTCATTACCAAGTACCTTCATGAAAACACTAATAGTCTTGACTATCCCAGTAAATTTTCATAATTGGTATAATTTGAATGTTTAGATCAATATTCCCCCAACTGATGGTGACATTAGACAAAATAATCGCGTAGCAGTAATATAATAATAATAATAATAATAATCAATCATTTTATGATGGTTATTAAATCATATTATATTATAATGTAATATTACAATATTATCTTGGATAAGCTAGTATGAAATATGAACTCCGTCAATTATATCGTAAAATTATCATAGCTATGTTACATTATGACCTTCAACTTCATTGGCACCTACCCCATATACCGTGCATATAATAGAATAATAATTATTATTATTCATATAAGAGTGTATTTATTATGATGGCGTCGCGAAAGGTGCTTTACCTATATTGACTCTGCTTGCTGGTTTCAATAGTGTGATCACGATCCACCGGGGATATTGTTCTGCGATACGATAAGTGCAGGAAACGTGATTTGTGTGCTCGTTATGCGTGCATGAAAAGTGTGTTTAAGTAATTCGGGAGAAATAAACAATCATCATCGTTGTCGTCGTCGTAGCAGACGCGGATATCGTATACCGGAGAGGGGAACACGGCCATATCCAATAACGTTCGTCGTCGTCGTATGATAATAGAATTTAATATGTATTACGTGACCCGGGTGAAAGCTGAACGGGACCGGAAGCGGACGACCACGGATGAAAAATTTGAGGGTGACACCATGATCATGCATTAGCGCGTTTTTAACTCTGTGTGTGTGTGTGTGTGTGTGTGTGTGTGTGTATGTACACTATAATATCCTATCCTAAATATATATATAACCGTCTAGCGACCACTGCCCTTGTGCCGTGGAAACTGTATACATTTTCCCGGTGGCGATCATTTCCATCGTCCATCGTTTCGATCTAGAAACAGCTAGTCCTCCTTTCTCGGATGCTGACACCGCCCAGAAAACGCATCCGCGTGCATGTCGCGCGGGTTCATCCGGTCCAATAACTAATGGACAAACGACTTTGCGCGTCTGCTCTCTTGCACGCGCGGCCGCGCCCCTGGACAGATTTACTGGGCCGTTGCTTTGGAGACAAACAAAACCCTCACTGAGTGGTCCGCCGGCTTGAAGAGGAGGAAGCGCGCATCCGCAGACGGAATTTAAATGGAACTGGTACAACAGAATACGGTCGAAATGAGACGTGGAGAGCGAAATACAACGGGCTGAGTGGGAAAGGGAGAAGGAATGAATGAGACAGGACAGTGGGGGCTAGAAAGTAGTGTGAGAAGGGTATGGAAGGGTGAAAGTAAGAAGAGCGTTATGAGTGAGCATGGCGAGGGGGGAGAGTGGTAGGAAGAGGATGTGACAAAGAGGATGGTACGGAATTAATGCAGTCGAGAAGGAGATACAAAAAAAGAGTTTTTTTTATCAATTTATATTGAGTATATTGAATTGTGCTCGAGTGAGTGCACGGCACGGTTTTATTTTTTTTTCGTCGCCAAATAGGCTCACTTGGCTGGACTTGCCTGGCAGCTACGGCCGGAGCTGAATCTGTTGCGCGTCCCTTGGTGGCAATCGCCACCCATGGACTGGCGATAATCGTTTTCACCGGGCGGATATAATACTGCTCATTTCCGGACGGACCAATTGGTATTTTACAATAATTACTTCAGGAAATTAAACCGATTTTCTCGTTACAAATGTTGCCGACGTCAACATTTCATATATAAGACTGTCACGGATTATCACAGCAGTAATAACGTTGCGTCATAATTGTTTTTCTACGTGAGTCAAATAATTTATTACAATTATAGATGTGGGTATGCGGCAGTTAATATTTTCATATAATATTATGGAATTTCTAAGTGTCATTACAATAATGTATAACATACGTCTTAAAAATTGGTTCCCCTGTTTTGAATTTCTTGTACCTAAATATATATTTTATTTTCTCAATATGAGATTTAATTTATTTTATGATTTATCAATTCATTTTTTTATCAACTTAAAAGTATAGATTTCACCAATAGAAAAATGTTTATTCTAAATCCGTCTTGTAGAATTTACAAAAAATTTTTAATTTATATTGCACGTGTTTAATGTATAAAATATAAATATATGATATTAGGCAATATGACGTGATGGTGAAAACTACAGATAAGAAAAAAACAATTGTGAAGATAGTCTCATTCTGAATTTACAGTAAGGTTTATAAGTGTAGCTTTCTCGAAAATCCCTTAGTTATTTTAAGTGTGTCGCTATTTTTATTAATCTACGTTAAGGTATCGTCATAAAAAAAAGTATAAAAGCACTGTTTAAGATAATAAATTGATAAATTAATTAATATACCTATGTTAAAATATTTATTTTTATATTTTTCTATATATTTATTCTTTATTATTATAATTTTAAAACTTATAATTAAATTATTGTACAACCACATCGATCGTTATGCAATGTGTCTACATCAGTTTGTTGGATATAATGATTAATGAACAATAATATTTAATACATTTAGTTGGGATAATAGGTGTTCGATGGAGACACAAATTACTTGATAGTTAATGAACGTTTACGAAATACGAAGTACCAAATAAACTCGTAATAATAATAATAAACAAAATATTTAGGAAAATAGGTATATAAGTATATTATTCAATATGCTCACTGATATTGTCAAAATTCAGACAGACACCATTATATTCAAAATCGAATTATTTTTTGTTATTAAAATAAAGGATTTAAATACATTGTCTTCATGACTAAAATAAGAGTGATATAAATATATAGTAAAATGAGTGTTCATTATAAAATATATAAACATGTAATGTTTATTTTCAATTTGTATTATCTTAAATATGTGAATATAATATTATTATGAATTATGATATACAATATAGTATGCATATTGCATATATATTATATGACGTTTTCTTCAATTTTCATTCCCAAACATCTTCAATAATTGGTGTTGGGAATCCGAGTAGGTATCTTGTAATGGTTTTATAATGAACAAAGTATTTGAAAAACATAATTTTATTATAGCGTAACTTGTATAGTTACTGGCGCCTAATCAGTTCCATTACGACATCAAATTTTAAATAATCACGACTATAGATCCTATCATAGTTGCGAGACAGTCTGTAAGCATGACAAAATAGATAGATTCAGTCAGGCCTACATCGACTTTTCTCCGTATCTTATTGACTATCAATCATATAGATAAGAATAGACCAAAATCAACCAAACAGAAGTGGAAAACTACAACATTGGCTAGAGGTGAAGAGATGCAGATACTGGAAAAAAAACTATTTCAACTGTGATGATACTTATCTATTCTGTCATGGTCTATATCGAAAAATGGCGTAAAATTGTCTCATACATTTAGACAAAAACCTACTAAATTCTATCGCTTCCAGCGGAACCAGTGGTGTAAGTACTATAATAGGCATAATATATAGTTGTAATAGTACAATAATATTATTATCGCGGGTATAGCACACCACAGGTTCCACTAGAAGCGCTGGCTGTAAGCAGGTTCTTGTAAAATTTGAAAAGAACATTTGCCACCGCTTTATCAAGCTTCGTTAACCAAGAGTAGATCTTGTCGTTACGTAACCATTAACCATAGTATATTCCATGGATAAGTATTTTTTATAGCCGTGTGAATAACGAAATAAATATTAAATAATATGAGAAGTGATAAAACAACTATTAATAATACAGTGTTAATTATAATAGTGTAACATAATAATTTAAAGAAAATATTATTAAAATTTGTAATAAAAAATAATTTATACGAAATACAAAATTACTTGGTGTCGATAAACGTAACCGTGCAAATAACTTTACAAGTTCCCGATTATTACGAATATAATAATATTTACGTACTGAAAATCTTATGTTTGATTTTATCAGATTGTTTTTGAAGGTAGAATAATAATTTTATTGTGTTACATACCAACCGACTTAGCCTTATCAAAGATACCAATAAAACGTTGAGTTTCATAAAAAGATATATGTCGTAATAAATATTCAACATTTGTATGTTTATACTAGGTATGACATTTATATTATAAATTAACGATAAAATGTTGAAATATCTATGGTTATGAGTAGTTACGAATGTAATACGATAATAATAAGGATATTAATAAAAGTTAAATTGGGGTTTTGTCGACTCCACCGTTTTAATATCAATTCCGCCGGCTATCGATTCCGCCGGATTTTTGTTTATATTGATTCCGCCAGTTATTTATTGATGTTGATTCTGCCAACTGTTAATTAAACAATAACCTAAGTATCATATTATACAGAATTTTTTTTTAAATTAACAGTATAGGTTAGAGTACACTGAGTATGCCATAATAGTATAAAGTAAGTTTTATTTAAATAAAAACATTGTCGTCCATAACGGATAATATTTATTAAAATAATAAAATAATATAACTCAAATATCTAATGATTATTATTTTTACAAAATGAAGTAAGATCGTCATATTTTTAAATAGAGTTATATAATACCTATAATAATAAAAATAATAAAAATATATAGGTATTGTATATGCTGTATGGTATGGTAAAAAAATAAAAATATATAATGTGGTCAATTTTTAAAATAATTAACAGTATAGGTTGGGGTACACTTAGTCTTTCATAATAGTATAAATTATTTTTTATTTAAATAAAAACATTTCGAAAAACAATTCAAACATTGTCGTCCATAACGGATAATATTATGTATTAAAATCATAAAATAATATATATTATATATTTAGTATATCTAGTTTTACAAAATGAAGTAAGATCGTCATATTTTTAAATAATTAATTAATAATAATAATTAAAATATATAGGTATTGTACATGCTGCATGGTATGGTAAAAAAATAAAA
>NC_042495.1:82810085-82872652 GCF_005508785.2 Acyrthosiphon pisum
AACCCATATTATTTGATCCGGCAAACATGTTTTTAAAGGAATTTTTCGATCGATTTTTTTCCGTGACACGTCCTCTTAAATTGTGTCAAAGTGTCAAGGGTACAGATTTTCTATATGGGAGGTTTATCTATTCAAGCCTGGGTACAGGTAAACGACTTAAAAAGTTTAAGTTAAGTTAATTTTAACTTTTTAACTTTTAACTTACATAACTGATTTTTATTGATATAAACTTAATAAATAACGAGTTACAATATTAATCAAATCCAAGTTATGGTAATTTATAAATAATAAAATAATAAATATAATAAAATTGTTATTGATTATACATGTTACATAAACATTTACTTTTTGTTATTTTAAATAAATGACTTCATTTAAGTTAATAAAATAATGAGTTTCTATATAACTTTTTACTTAACTGAGTTAAAAAAAAAATTGGGATACTAATAATTAGTATGACGTTTTTAGAATATTTTCTATCAACTTAACTCGATTAAAAATGATCATTAACTTGCCCAGGCTTGGGTATGTTACTATAGTAGATTGTTTCAGAGAAAACCGTTTTGGTACATAGAAAATATTGACCAATGATCCCTTTATATCTGCTGTGGCCGTTGACAATGCACACGTCAGGGACGGATCCGGGGGGGCCTAGGGGCCCAGGCCCCCCCCCCAGACATATTTTAGACATATTATTTTATAATTCTACAGATCCTAAAACTTACTATATTACTATATTTCAAATCACATAATATATGTCTGATAATATAATATATTATTATACGTAATATCTACTATTTATTAAGAATAAAGGATAATAATTTATTATAATTGTATTTGTGTTGTAAAAAAATTGTTGGACCCCCCAGATCTTTGCTCTGAATCCGTGCCTGGCACACGTCACCTTTATACCAAACACTATAACGATAATAAGTAATAACCGATTTCAATGGTACACGATAATCTTTTATCTGATGCCAATGTATATTAAAAGTATCTATAACTATCAAGAGAACTAATGAACATATTATTCTAATGTTTGTTGTTCACATAAACGTATTTTCAATATATTTTTAAATGTTTTCTAATCGCATTTCAGTATTTATATGACCTAATCTGACCCCTAAACATTCTCGTTTTTCAAAGAATTTTTTTGGATTTAATGTGAAGATATTATACAAAAATAGCAATTATAATAACACATAATAATTGTGTAATAGGTATTACCTTTGTTTTTAGATTAAAAATTTAGATTCACAAATAGTAAAAACTTTCAGTCCGTACTTTTGAAAAAAAAGCACAAAAAATACATAGATAAATAATACCTCATGGGACGAATAAATTACGCATCGAAGTAGTTTGATAATGTGGTCATATTATTGATGAATAATACAATACATTTATATTACTCGTGAGTAAATTCAAATATACTAAATACGTTCGTTTTTATTTTTACATATTAAATATTTAAAATTAAACCTTTTACACGGTCCTCTTTATAGGAACCGAGAGTCTTTTCTCGTCGTCCCTGCATTACCGAATACCAAAATGTGACGACCGGCAATCTGGTTTTCGTATACACGTCGCCTGGAACGTTTTCCGCCTAATCCTATTCCTATTTTTCCTTTTAAAGACTTAAAACCAGCAAAATTGTATATTATATCCGTTAAATTATTTTTTTGATGTAAAATAAAACACTCGCGTTTGTTCCATGGCGATGTTTCATTCCATGACTGCTGCAGTGTTCCCTTTTGAACAATACCAATACATTTTATTTCCCCGACAAAGCGTTGCTTCTTGTAATCTACCTATGCATGTGTAATCTTTTCTTCGACACCAACGTGTTCCCATGAACATCATAATATTATTATATTTGAACGTAATTTTGATATTTCCATAGTGTATTATTATGTTACAAGATTAGGTATTATCTTACAACATCTGATAGTAATAATAATATCTACTAGTCATATAATAGTTCATCAAAATGTTCTAGAACATTACATTGTTTATGGAAACAATGTGAGACAAAAAGGCATCGTCGAAACGTTGGATTATTTGTTGAAAACTGAGTTAATCTCCATCTTAGTACATACTGTTTTCGTGCACATGTATAATTACGAAAAGTGAATTTCATGTTATTATCATATTAAAGTTATATCGGTGTATTAACCACACAGCACTATTCAAGTCACTGAGTCTTTAGGGAATATATATCCAACAGACCCTTTGGAAACCTAATAAGTAAATTACAGCCGAAACATAGTTTTTGATTCCTATAAATATAGTGTACAATATAATATGTATAATGTGCATAAATAATAATCATAACGATTAACCTAGGATTATCTTTATTTTTTTATTGTATTTAGTAAGACAGACTATTATGTTAATACAATACAATAAAGTCAAATATATAATATTATATGTTCGTCTATATAGTTACCTACAGCTACTTAAAAATCAAATCATTACCTAAGAAAATAATATAATATATTTAAATTTAAATCTAATCCGTTGGTTGACAATTTTTTACTCATGTAATCACATTATATTATAACAGTGTTGGGTAAGTTACTTTACTCGTTACTCAGAGGTAAATGTAATTAAGTTACTTAACTCTTTACTCAAATAAAATTTTAGTGAAATTACTTTATTTTTCAAATAGAAAAGTAATTCATTACTTTCTCGTTACAAAAAAAAAAATTATATTTTTTTTTTAAATTTCTTGGCAATTATCATTTTGCAGGCAATAATGTAACTTTTTATAAAAATATATTACCTATGCTAAAAAGGTATAATTTTAAAAATGTGTACAAAAAAAAGTTAATACATATTTACATAACAATACTACAATAGTAGTTACTTATGAGTTATGACTATTAAAAAATAGTACTTATTAATTGTAGCTACTCATCAATAGTAATTAATCATTATATAGATAAGTATAGTATAGTTTTGTATTTGTGTCACAAACTGACAACATAAATATATACCTATACCTATCTGTTGAGTGTCAACTGATCGTCTGACACCAAATAAGGAATAATAGCACTCAATCTTGTATTTGTGTTATTAAATATTATGTTTGTGAAAATAAAATCATAATACATATAGAACACAATTATAACTTATACAATCATAAAAATAAACCGTTTATTATAAATGTCAAATGTGAAATGGCTATAATGGTTTATAACAGTGTAATGTTTAAAATGTTTAAATATTTCGATTTTATTTAATTATCATAAATATAACGTTATATTCTAATG
The DNA here is from genome assembly GCF_005508785.2 of Acyrthosiphon pisum. Classification (NCBI taxonomy): domain Eukaryota; kingdom Metazoa; phylum Arthropoda; class Insecta; order Hemiptera; family Aphididae; genus Acyrthosiphon; species Acyrthosiphon pisum. The sequence continues at coordinate 82,813,358 of NC_042495.1, forward strand.
TAAATTCTAAATATAGTAATAACTAATAAGTATTTTCAAATTGAGCAGTTTTTGTACAACACTAAATTATTTATAAAACCTGTATAGTTAATAGGAGCGTATATAACACATTAGTCCACGCTATAATAGATATCATAGGAAACGTTCTGCGAAGGTTCTTATTTAGAGGAATCAAATTAAATAATAACTTTTCTCATGATTTACCGTGCAATTGGACATGTCAAATGTCAAAACAATTGAAAACTGAATTGTGGCCAGTTAAAATTAAATATATAAACATATAAGGCTGATTGGTAAACATAATAATACCCACATTATACATATATTATTTTTTTTGGCAATAGGTAGGTAGGTACTTGAAAATTCGAATCTGTAACGCGTTATTTTATAGAAATTACTTGTCAAAAGTAATTTCCATTACATTTTCGTTACTAGGATATAATTCTAATGAAATTACTTAACGCGTTACAAGCAAAGTAACGTCGTTACAGTAACGCGTTACTTCCGCTACGTTACTACCCAACACTGTATTATAATAATATTAATATTGTACGTTCAGCCAAGTAATTACCGCGATACATTTTATACATGAAAATAGCACAATAATAATTATTCGTACTTAATTGAACAAAAATGTTATTTTTTTGTAGGAGTTTTTTTATTTAAAAATAATAGAGGAAAATAACATACAACAATCATTCAATTTAAAAAAGTTTAGAATATAATCTATGTTGATGAACTTTTCTAGTACCTATATTTTATTCGCATCTAGTGTACAGTGTACTCCATGCATCACATTTATAAAAAATGTTTCCAAAGAAGCATTATCCCATACCTACTATTAAGTCTTTACTGAAATCGTGTATACAATTAAACTCAAAATTAAAATAATATGTGTTTGCACCTTAAATACTAGTATTATAATATGTGAAAATGGTATTATTCGTTTTATTTATTTATTTATTTTTTTTTTTTACAAGGTAATATAACTTTGGATATAATAATTTACAAATAACATAAAGAAGAAAATAACACTAAAAGAAAAATCTGTAATAAAAAGGATACAATGTCGTAGAAATACTTATACTTTATGTTTTTGAATGTTTACGATTCGTGTGACAATAGTATAAAATGATCATAAAATGTCTAATGTACGTTATTAAACCGAAAAACAAGCGTCATAAGTTACCAATAAAAAATATACATTCTATTATTTTAACCTATATTAGGGTTGATTACAAAATGTTGATATTTTTTTCAAAACAGGAACTCTGTATAAGCTGAATACCTATGCATTTTCCCAGTTTAATAATTTAATATAATAATATTCTCGTTATTAAACGACATCTGCGCACTTTTATTTTATTCATTTTTATCAATTAATTACTTTCTTAAACTTTATTACCTATATATTTTAGAAGTTAGAACTCATTATTCTGTGATGTAATTCAATAAACATTTTCTTAAAATTAAAATAAAATAGAAATTATTGTATTTGTTAATATTTACAGGTTTCAGTAATCAATATTATTATTTTTTATTTGGTTATTAATTTATGATACAATACAATTTTTGTACTTTTAATATATTCTCAGTTTATTAGTAATTTTATAATTTTAATATTTAGTTTTGGGTTCAAGTGTTGCCCATCTAAGTAATATTACAATGGTAGTATGTATATAGGCGAAGCAAGTAAATATAAAAACTTTATATTTAAACCGTATTTGACTTTTAAAGGTTCTGAAAAAGATAAATATGAAAATTGTATGTGTATATAAAAAATTTCACATTATTTAAATTTCATTGAGTACTAAAAGCTTATAAGATGCTTAACATGATGATACATCAAACATATATATTCGAATTATTAGACCTATCGTTATTAATACTATTTTACAAAAAATTAAAAATGTTAAACTCTTCTTACCAACATTAAATATTTATTGTATTTGATATATATTATTTATTATATATACCTAAAGGTATTGGATTATTAGTACACAATATTATGATTTTGAGTTAATTAGTAACATTTTTGGATTTACATTATGTTTAATTTGGTGTTCAAGTAATTTCATATTATATTATTATGAATTAGAAACTGATACGAAACTCTAATTTTTAAAATAGACTATTTCAAGCCAATATTTTGAGATAAATAAAATTTAGAAAAAATCGTACAAAGCTTTATTTAAAAAAATCTATTTGGATCATTTTAATATTATACCCCAGTTTAACAAAATATACACACGATTTACATTGATAAATTAATAGAATCCTAGGATTTCAGCTGATACTAATATTTTTTAAATTAATTTATAACAGTTTAAGACAACATTATTAAGTTTCAAATGTCTATAACTAAAATAAAATTTATAGAAAATGTGACGTTTTTTTACTTACATAATTAAGTGTATTGCAATACATAAAATCTATCTTATTATTTTAAAACAATTATTAAAACATTTTATCCAAACCGATATTTTAATAATAACATTTAGTCAAGTTTAAATTGCCTCATAATTAATTAATATATTTTTATTATAATTGTCTCTAACAGAAAAAAATTATATTTTTAATACGAAGAGTTTAATTTTAAATACAATTTATAATATAGCTATTATAGGTACCATGTGCGTAACATCTATAAATATGTCCCATAACTTTTTGTTTTCATACAATATGGACTACTTATAGTTTATACCATATATTATGGAAGCACCTAACCATTTTCTAGATATTGAAATCAAACTAATATTAATTTAATATTTTAGCAATTATCAATTTGTATGATTAAATTATGTAACATGTAAAAATTACCTAATTACCTAATTTCCACTAGATATATTATATACAGTTAATGGTTACTTATTAATAAATATTTATGATTCATACATTTTCTTTCGTTCACTCAGAATCATTTTTTTATTGAATGCAATCATTGCATTCAAATCGAATACTTTAATAATACACTATCCTGTCCGAGTACCAAAGGGAGTAAGAGACAATGGACAAACTTCCACCACCGCTGACACCTACTCCATACCGCTGCACTAACACGATTTTTTAAAATATATAGTCTATCATAATATTAGCTAATAATTTAAATTTTACATATTTAATTTTTTCATATAATATTATGGTTGTTGAGGGTTCGCGGATACATGTTTTTCCTAGAAGAGCTTAAGGATTGCCAATTAATTTTATTTTTGTATAAATTATTGTACACAGCACAAAATATAATCGATACGGGTACCACCGCAGTACGCCAATGTATTCATATTTTACATTCATATTTCAATGTTCGGTGTGTTGATAAAAAATTAAATATACAATTTCTTGTTTTTAATTTTAAAATGCATATTTTGGGAATTTTATAAGAGTTCAAAATCAGGATAGGCCCGGGTCTACAAGCCCCACCCACTGGACACGTCACTGAATATGGATCATTTAGAATTTGATTTAATATGAAATCACAAAATGATGGGAAAGTTCATGAATTAGACAATACATAACTAGTTTATGACAGAACTTGTTTTACAACAATTTTAAAACAAATTTTTGTAAAAATAAAGTGTTGTTATTTTACTATTATATGAGGTTTCTACATAAATGGTTATTAATTCAACAGTTGGGAATATAAAATTTATTTTTTTATTTTTTTTACATGTAAACAGATTTATGTATATTCAATTAGGTTCCAAACAATTATTTTTCATAAACAATAAACATTTAAAATAAATATCATAATACATTTATGATTCACGCACATATTATTAAGTAAAACAAAAAGTTATTATACTAAATTACATTTGAGTAGGTATTGCGTTTCAAAATTGTAACAATTGTTTTATAAAATAAAAAGTTTAAGCAGCTTCCTAAAGTATGCTTATAATATACAATTTTACATCTGTAAATCGCAAATAGTAAAAACTTTCAGTCCGTACTTTTGAAAAAAGCACAAAAAAATACATAAATAAATATTACCTCATGGGAAGAATAAATTACGCATAAATGTGGTTTGATATTGATTTTGTAAAAATCATGTTTTCGCTTCAGTCCGGCAAGTAAAATATTCAAAAACGTTGATAAACCACTGGCAAGATGAAAATAATATATTATGATGGATTATAAAATGAAATTTTGACTCAAACAATTATTATTATTGGTGTATTCATTTTGTATATTATTATTAACCACGTATTTGTATAATAATATTAATCATATCTCGATATTGATAAAATGTTTAAAAAAAAAATGAATTACCTGTTTGTTTAGTTATCATGTACAACTGATACAAGCTCGTTTTTATATTATGTTCAATAATAATTAAATATCAAGAGATGTTGTTTAATATTATAATATATATATATATATATTTTTTTTTTCTATATTTGTTCATTGAAACGACCTCAAGGTCTTTGACAATGCTTATCACAAGTGGGTAGTAGGGAGATCATGTAATCTATTTATCTATGTATAATTTAATATATGAACTACAATTTTAATATCTTGTATATTTTTTACTTACCATTTTATGTATCTACCTATAATGACTGTAGAGTGGAATTTTGTTTCTCATTTCGATTTAAAACAATTGTTTTAGGGTGGCAGCGAACAGTCAATACATCGTGCAAGGATGGTGGTGACATCTGGTTGCCAATCTCACGGACACCATCAAAAGTTCATTGCATTATTGATACTGTGCTTTTTGGACTGTGGTCAAGGTGACGGTAAAGGTGAGTTTCGTTTCGTTACTTGCTTACCTTGGTATAGTTCTATTTGCGAGTTGTATGTTCCGCAGCTGCCTTTCCTTGCTTACTCCAACCACCCTGCACCTGCATCGTTGTCACTAAATTGGTCTGATTTAATGGCACCGTGTTTCGGATACACAATACCTACGTCATATGGTTCCAAATTACCAAAGTTTCACAATCAAGAAAGTCCTTAATATCTTACCCATCCTTCTAATTATAATGGGAACTCTAATGGCACCAGTGCGTCTGATACGAATGACCTAAATTTTACAATGTAACACGATGGTGGCGCGACGCATACGATTATTTTAATTGTAATTACGCGTAATCAAATTATGAAATTAACATAGTATTATCAAAAATTTAAGTTAAAAATATTTTTCCGGTTGCGACGCGATTTACACCTAGGAAAATTAAAACGCAGTCACTATTTTATCAATAGTAGCGTCGTCAGCGTCGCGCTGTAGCTGCAGTTATATAGGTAGTAGACTGAAGTAAAGTTTTTTGTTACTCGGGCTCTAATAAAAGCGACATTTATAATAGTGATTATTCCATAAAATATTTAAGTACGTAGTAAAATTCAAAACCAAACGTTTGTTTGTAAATCGCACAAAATAACATATTGTATATAGGTGGACACACGTGAACGTTTTTGACAAATATGTTAAACACATAGAGCTGCTGCTCTTTAGCAAGATATGCACACCGTGGAAACTGCTAGTTTCACAAATACAAACGCGTACACCAACTACAACATTGTTGTGTTATACGCATTGACAAAATGTATAGGTACACAAAATAACGAAATAGTATACGATAGTAAACATTTTAACAACGAAACACGAGTACAATACCGATGGTTATACGCACCCCCATACGCATCGTGATGTATATTTTTATTTTGATGCATAGTCGTTTTGGAATATTTTATTTATATAGGTTTTATATTCTTCTTGCAATTTTTCGCTATTATTCTTATTACTATTTTCAGTGATTTAATATATTTTATTTTTTCATCTTATTACACAGTTAATATTTTCTAGTTATATATTTTATAAATAAAATGTATATTATATATTATAAATATAATAACAAAAAATATTTTATAACAGAAATAGTTAGGTAGGAAACCAACCCAAGCATTATGAAAATATACATCTTATATTTTCTATTTCACGATATAGTATCTCTTACATAGCATCTCTTAAATTTTTCATTTTGAAAAACCACTGATAATAATTAATTTTAAAATAAAATCTAACGTAATAGGACTAAAAAACTTGGTTCGTAAATATATAAAACTTCAGATAAGTAAGAACATGCAATATATATATAATGTTACGGTAAAAGTACAAATAGCGGTAAAACCTAGGATTTACCGGTAAATCCTAGGTTTCGCCCACTTTTGTCGGTAAATGTCTCAAATTCCTATCACACCTATCACACCTATCACACCTATCATAAAAAAAATGATAAATTCTTATCTCTCGCTTCATAGATCTTGGAAAATAATTATCAAACTATTTTTATTTTATCATATATGATATATCTTAAGACGTACCTATCTCTTTTATTTTTTATATTATATTTTTTATATCAAGACAAATAGTTCTAACAGATTTCTATATAGTACTAGATAGCGAACTCTCACCATAAATTGAAGCTTCGAAGCCGGTTGCCAATTGTATGGTATTTTATATGGTAAATAAGATTAATTATAATTTATCTTGTATTATATTTTATTATGTCTAAACCTGTTGTTTAAAAAAAAAAATACTTTAAATAAAATCATTTACTATTATATTTTACCATTAAAAACTGTGTTATTCCTATTGGATTTTGTATGATGAATGAAACGTTTTACCAACCGACAAAATGTCGTTCGTCCACAGCTGAGCTTCACTTGTAACAATGTAAACTATATAGGAGCTCTTTATCTAGTGTGGTATAAGAGTCTGTGTTAGTTCTATTAGAATATTTATGTCAATAAAATTTAAGTTTAAATAATTTCAAAAATTATTTTGACACTAAAATGAATGGCAATAAAAACAAGAATTATTTTTAGCACAATATTGCCAAACTATTACAGATTATAGATTAACTGCAATCCTCATAAAACTTAAATTAATTATATTATATTCTCACTTAAAATGAGTTTCACTTTATATAGATTAATTTTAATTCTTAATTGACGTTTTATATAATATATTTCAACGGTTACAAATACCATGTTTTGTTTTAATTTATATACCTACTATATCATAATAATTGTATTTATTGTTCAACTTTTCAAACATTAATAAATCAAGTGAATATAATAATCTTTTCTAATTTTTAATTGTTTTTTAACATTTTCACTGTTAAAGTCTTCTTAGACTATGCATGTAACCATATGACTACAATATTTCAAGTTAACCCCATTTCTTTCAGAAATTATTGAGACGATAACTTTGTAATTGTAAGACAAGTACGCAGTGTAAATGAAATTACTCAAATCATAGTAGTCAAGTCGTTCTGCATAAAATGTCTACGTAATAATATACTCGACAAGTTTTAGAATCATCACGGACATCAATGCTCAATTTTAAATGGTTCTCGACAAATTCTGGCGAGTGTCGATTTAAAATCCTTAAAACTTGATTAAATCGAGTGTAACTATGCATTATATAAGATCGGTTTACCAATTAATGTTATCTTAAGAGTTATCATGTATGATACTCATATAGTCATATAGGTCCAATTTTAGAAAGTAATACTATGGGTATTTATTATTTACTATAATATTATAAAAGTATTTATTAAGTAAATGTATTAATATAGTAAATCGTACCTATTATTTTAGATATCTTAATAATATTTAGAATGGTATAAGACATAAGTGTAACTCATATTGGGTAATATAACAATTATTGAAGAAAAAACTGTGAAACTATAGTATTAATTAGAACATCGTATTTATCATTGTACCTATACCTATTAAATTATATAACACGAGTTTTGATTTACGATTTAAAAATAATATTATGCCTACCTACTAACGGAACGACAGCGATAATTAAGTGTTAGGTACTCAAAGTATAGTTTTCCGGAGAAAAAAAATCAAAAACTGCACTATTAGAACTAGAAAACAGTTTAACAGTAACAGCGTGTTTGGGTGTCTACCCTGCAGCTCTTGCGTGCCTCATATAACTAACGGTTAGCGTCCATTCGTTAAAACCCCGTGTATACCGAGTAGCTTACCGCGGTCGTGGCGTGGGCGGTGCGGGGAACGAGTTTTGATTTCCCACAGGTATAATAGTTGTGAAAGAGGTCGGATGCGGCGCCGTAAACGGGGGATGTATGTAGAGTGTGTGGCGCCAACGGCGGCGTGTCGGGGGGTAGGAAATAAAGGGGAAACTATTTTTACCAACAACCGTTATAATAATAGCAATAATAATAGTAATAATAATAATAATAATAATATAACGGTACTGAGGAGAGCGATTAGTGCGTGTGGAAATCGTAAAAGTGTGTAACGGCGATGGCGAATCATCGTCGATGGGACGGGAAAATGGCGATGGGCAGTGGTGCTGCAGCTGTAGTCGGTTTGTTTGTTCCCGATGACAGCCGCGGCCGCCGCTATGAATCTATCCTTTTGCGGAATCGGTGCGCCGGTCGAAAATAATATATATATAATGTGCGTAGTAAAGCGTAAGCGGATGGAAGGGGGGCGCGAGGTGTGACGATGTCGGTCGGAATGCGGTGCGGTAAACGAGAAACTTTTTGTAAAAGCCGCGCGCGAGCGGTACTATTATATACGTCATACACAATACTTTTGACAATGATGGAAGAGGTGCGCTCGAACATAAATGTTTAACGTTCGCTGATGTTGCCGTTGCGCGCGGCTGTTGTTGCGGATCAGAATAATTCACAAATATTTGTCCATCGAATCCGCTTTTATAGTCAGCCTTTTTTGCTACAACGTTCGCCACCATCGACACCGCCTCCACGTCCGCCACTTCCACCACCTCCACCACCACCACCACTTCCACCACTTCTACCACATCCATCACCACCACCGGCACAAAACACTGCCTTTAGCTGTAGTACGCGCTTTGCATTTCACGTGCAAATGTACAATACAAATGCGACCACGCGGCGTATACTGACTGTTGAAATAAAAATCTACGTGGTTATTCGTCCCCGTTTAGTTGTTCTGAAAATATCTTGCAATGATCGTGTGCGTTTAAACCGCAGTTACCATACGCGGTATAGCTGATTAATCAAACTGTAAATCACCCCATATACAAGTATTACACGTGTAATAATGTCACTGTACCTAATAGGAATTATAAACAGTATGCGTATGAACTTTGAATGCATATTATTATGATTTTATACATATTATTATATATCGATAACAGTGTGGAAGATGGACGAACGAATTTAAAAGAGTAAGTATAGAGGAGTAGATGACGTCCATAAAATCAAAAACTAACGTAAGGTTATTGAATCAGTTATTTAAATCGTTTAGGTAATAATATAATCATTATTGATCAGAAAAATTATTAAACTCCTTTACTTTAGTGGTAACAAATTGTGCAAAATATTATACTTTAGAGTAAGTAATTGAAGGCATTGAAAAAAAGCAAACTATTTATTTATTTATAAGAATAGTTATTAATCAGTTATAAAAAATAGTCAACAATATTTTCACACATCAGGTAATATTTAATTATTAATTACCTACTCTACATTATTCTATATCTGATGAAATCAACTCAATTTATATCGACAAAATTGTATGTTATACCTATTGACCATTTTATATATTTCATAGTACAATTTGAATCAGCGTTATCCGTTTATTTTTCTATATCCATACAATTACTAAATATTATAGTTTATTAACATTAATAATAATGGTTCCTTCCATTACTCATTCTAATTCTATGCGTATATTTTAAATAACGTACTCAATGTTATCATTTAAGTATATATCGCAGTATATAAGTTTCATCGCATAAATTATATCTACTGTAATTTTTATTTATTGTTACTTAAATATCAGTAGGTTGTATGAAAAATACTTAAATAGTATGAAACTCAAATAATTGTATATTTATAAGTAATTATAAGTAGATACTAGAACTCTAGGGTAGTTGTCGACAACCCGCTGCTCGCGTGTATCGATCATTGTAATTTTATGTGGCCCGCGAGTAAAATTACAAAGATTTGTATAAAAATCACGAACTAAGATAGTATGGACTAGAAAATTGGATTAAAACGGTCTTTGTTTGTAGATACCTTGTTAAATTAATCCAACAACCCGTCAGGGTCACGCTAAGTACAAAAAAGAGTGCCATAAAATGTACACATAGGCAATATTATATATGCCAATATAACATGAGACAACTTTCCTGGTTTAAATTACAGAAAGCAACACGACTCACTAAAAAAAATTCTAGAGAAAGTATGGCAAATATGTGGTTAAATAACGAAGTTTGAAAGTATAATCATCTTAATTGGAAATTTCATGTAGATGTGCATGCTGTATTTTTCAAATAATTTTGAACAATCTAAACAGAGTTTTAGAAAATTTAACTAGACATTATTTTAGCGTATTTTCAACATTTTATTAGACAATATTCTCTGCGGCCTGCCTTATAATGCACTAATTAATTATAAACATATAAACTTATTTTATGTTAAAATAGTCTGCTAAATAACTTGGTTTGGAGACTTAAGTTCAAAATTTAAAAATACTATAGCATAATGAGAACATAATAATATAGTCTACTATCGTTAAAATATGTAATGTATTATAGATAATCAAGTGTTTTAAAGTCACCAAGCAAAGTTAAATTATTTAGCAGACTATTTTAACATAAATGATAATATCTATTATAGTTTTCAAGTTTTTTTTTACACGGAGTTTGGAGGAGTGTTTTTGTTAGGTAAACCTAACATTTATGAAATTAAATAAACTAAATTTTATATGACTACCTATACATTTTTATTTAAAATAAAATAATAAATTATTATACATTTTGGCCCGTGAAATATATTATATAGGTACCTATTTATTTTTGGGCTCTTATTGACATTAAGAAGGTGGCCGACCCTTGCTGTTAGGTCTTTTAGGAAATCATTTAAATTGAGTCAACGATTTAATACAGTTTAAAATACTATTTATAAATATTTATTTTAATGATAAAAAAAATATTCTAGTTAAATATTATGCTTTGTAAATAGTAATTCCAAATATACATATGTGAAATATTTCGCTTTTATAGGATATAAAAATAAATTTTATAATACCGAACGGTATTATAATTCAATAGACTACTTTCTGTGAAATTAATTAAAACATTTATGAATGATAATTGACTTACAAATTCGATATAATGATTTTCAAAAAAAAAAAATTTAATAATATTATGTTATGTATGACGTGTTATGTTTTATTTAGTTTGAATAATTTCAAAGTTGAGTTATCTAATGTCATCTTGGTTTATCGGTGAATGAGTCATCGATCGTGTGATCGGTCCATATATTATTGTGTTTCAGAGAGCACTGGTTCTTCCGGTTCACGTGTCATATTATATATGAGATAAATTCATCTGGTTCCTGTTCCGGAAACATAAATGCTAGTTGATTCACGGGAAGAGTTTACTATGATATCTTTAACATTTATAGCCTTAGTGAGCAGGGCTCTGCAGTACTAGATACCCATAAAGCGTTTTAGAGTGAAACATGGGTTCTGATAAAACGCAAAACCGTGGTACATTATTATTATTATGACATAGTAAAAAGTCAAGTCACCTTAGATTGGTTATAAAATATAACGCTAAAAAATCGAAACAGTATCATACAAATCTACTACACGATTATTATCCTATACAGAGCACCTTGCAGTGCATTATTGATTTGTTTTAAAACTCGACAATGGTCTATTGTTAGTCTGAACATTTTTTATCCTCGATATTTGATTGTATGAATATTTTTGAACATTGATATGTTACACATAACCTTCCAGTTTATACAATAGCAGTTTCGTCTTAACAAACTGTAAATACTAAATAAAAAAAATGACGAAGTATAGGTACCACCTAAAAGTGTGAAAAACTGGTTGAATGGAATACGGATCAGCGTTTTATTGCGCTCATCCACCTCACCCACCACATCCACAGAAATCCAAATAACATCTGCCATTCACGCGGCCAACTGAGTATATTAATTATGCATTTTCACGTAACGCCCGGAATTAGCTACAGAAACACATAAAATGATAAGTAAACATTGATGTCAAAATAGCGTGATGATAGTGTATTTCGAGAGATTGTATAATAATTTTATGTTATACTTACGACTTATACCGGCGTTTTCGAGCATCGCGTTTTCGCCGTAACGTACCTTCCGCAATACGCCGTATATTATTATAATATTATTTAACGGCACGTTGCACGAGTATAATAATAATATAGTAAGTACAATATTTTATAAAAATAATAATAATAATAACAGCAAGACAATATTATAGGTACTGAGCATATTATTATTATTATAATATTCTAAATGTTACGAAGACGGCGACGACGGGTTCCATCGCAATAACAACTATGCGTTTTTATTATCTTTGATAGTTTGGTATGATTATTATTATTATTTCTATTATGGTTAAATTCTTTAGTTCTGCATAATTGGGGGTGGTAAAAGGTTAGAGGTGGTTACTACAACTTTTTACCTTCTCACCGGCCACCACCCGCGCTACCTAACTATAGTCGTAATAACTGTATACTAATCACTGTAGCGTATCATCGCCCCCGACGGCGGCGGTGGCGCGTTTTATTTCCATCGCTAATTTACTATTGAACTTTAAGCGGATCATTAAACGTGGTTCACTGATGGTAATTATCCCCTTGGATTCGTTCAAACAAATGTTGTGTGTGTATGCAAGGTCCCCGGCGGTGCAGTCCGTTATTTATTGTAATCGGACTTGGCAGCGACATGCGGCCGGCTGGAGGCGCGTCGATGAACAAGCGCCGATCGACTTTGAAACAAAAACAAATACAGACGCAGAAAAAAAAACCCGACAAACAAAATCGTACTACCCGCCTACCTATAATAGTAATAATAAAATATACCCACCTAACCTTGTTTGATTCTCGTCACGGTCACCTCGGATGATAAAAAAAAACCTCACTGCATTTTTTAGTGGTCCGCAAAACTCGTAGGTACGCCCCCAACTACACTAAACATAAAAAACAGTTTTAGGCACAAGGCGTTAAAAGGTAAAATATTATGATATAATGATATAATACGATTGCTCGTGTGTCACAGTGGCGGCGAAATGAGCGTGACGCATGTAGTATAAGTTGTATTATAATAATAATCATACAAGGTGTTCGCGAAAATGAAATAATTAATGTAGCGGACCGGAGCAGCAGCCCCACGGCCACTTTAGATTAGTAGAACACTCGGGGGACATATTTTGTATAGATATTAATAGCATATAACAGACTACTACCACGGACGAGTTGTTTTAAAGGGTACGATATAATTTCATTATTATTAAAACTCGGCCGGTAAAAATACAATTTTTTTTAAACGTTTTTCTCTTTGATTACCTCTTGAGATTATTTAAACTGTGTATTATCGTATAATATTATTCAGACCAATATACTGCAAATACTTACGCAGCAGCTGTACGCGATGAAAAAATAATATAAAACAAACGCAAACTCCGTTCGCTTTAGCGTGGCGTAAACTGCACTTAATAATACAATTTTATTCAAAAGTAATGCACTCGGTATTTTCATAATTATTTTTTTAATAGGTACAGACATAGCTTTGGTGGAAAAAAAATTACGTATTTATCTAATTTCATAGTGCGTACTGCGTTTGTACCTACTACGAAATATTTTATTTTTTTTTCAATGGGTATAGTTTTTTATGCATTTGATGTGAGCTTTAAATACATTTTATTGCTTTCCTGATTTATTCAATCCAGTGGGTATTCATTATATGATCTGACTTTTATTGATTTTATGGTTAAAATGACTTTCGAAACTTGGACTAGCCGCTTGGAAAACGGCATGTATCAGCTGCCGTCTGTTTGTGTTTGCATAACGTTGGTTGGCAACTTTTATTTCCGGTCCAACAAAATAATACTTGGGAACTTGTAGTTATCTAAGTAATTGTGTCACGGACATCCTGAACTATTGAAACGTGTTTAATTTTGTTGATGAGACTATGAGAATGTAACATTTATTTTTCGTTAAAACATTTTGGCACAATTTCACGTATCTTGTATTTAACGCAACGGGGAATATTTTCTTACGAATTCCTGGCCGAAATTAAAATTTTAAAGACGCATTTAAAATCACACTTTTATTGATATATTAAAGTATTATAGTTTTGATTTTCTCTTTAATAATTATTAAAGTATGACACATTACAGATGCATCGGTAAAACTATGAACAACAATGATTTGTTAGTTGTTGTATTTAAATTGTTTTTCATTTTTTCCATTTTTTTTTTTTTTTTTGAAACTATATAATATAAAAAAAAAATACAAATACAGGTATACCAACTTAAACAAATATATTTTATAAAACTAATAAATCAATTTTGACTAATATGTTCACATATTTATATGGTGGTGTGTGAGTGTTGATAATTAAATTAATATCATAATATAGATAAGACAATTGTTTAAATAAAGTTATTAATACAATATTACATATTATATAATATCTTCAGATAATGAATCCGATTTTTTCTTTTGTAAGTAAAATAAAAAAAAAAAACTATAAAAAAAAAACCATGAATAAAATACCAATACAATGTTCTCGTTTACTGTGACAAAATATTATCAATAATTTTGTAGTTCAAGGCAAGCACTATTATAATATGGTAATACAAAATATAATAACATTATTGGTATTGAATAAAATTATATACTAGTTGCTTTTGGACAATTTTCTAGAATATAAGACCTAATCGACTATAGTTATAGTAATATTTTGAATACATATTTAAGATATTTTCAATTTTATCCCAGTCTCAAACGATATTGTTATTATTATTATTATATATTATTACACAGTGTGGTTAAACACGATAGTTATGCCTCACATACTACACCGACAAAACAAATATTATCACGATCGGTGGTCGGAAATAAGAACGGAAAACTATCGGCGAATCACCCTCTTATTTTATATTATTGTCTGTCCATATGACAAAATGCGGCGTAAAAACGGAAACGATTACATCTGATAGAACTTCTATCGGTCGTGTAAAAACCCTCTCCCTCCGGTGTGCCCCGACCACAACGACTCGTTTCAGACAATTATTATTAAACTTTCCGATTTTGAGATCTGCACTGACAATCTTTTTCGCCACCACCATGACTGTCACCGTGACGGTAGCTTAATCGAGAGGTGGAACGCGGATGGGACACAATTTTCGATTACGACTATCATGAGCACAACTTACTAATACCTCTCTACAACGTTGACGACCGCGATGCTTTATCCGCAGCATCACCAACACAATATTAGGTATAAACCAATAATACGACGGACGAGTATTATTATTATTATTATTATTGCCTCTCGGGGGACCTGTGCGAATGTAATATAATTATAACGATAATGATATAATATAACCCGTGTGAATTTAAACCAATCCAACTCAAAACGTCATAAATGTCAAACGGCCATTATGTCCAACCGTTGTTGTATTATTATAGGCTCGCGATTTCCAAATCATTTTTAATCATTTCATGTCACATTTAAAATCGTTACGGACAAATCAGCAAATCCCTCAGATTTCGGGACGCATTTCATTTCGCGTTGTGCACTTGGAACGGCACGGTGACACCGGATCGTTTGTATGGCCAGGACAACTCGTTATTATGTAGATACCTACCTCCGTGTGATCATATTGTAGCCGGTGTCAGTCCTCAGATGACTTTTTAATATGCCCCAAAAAATGTTTGATAAAAAAAATTCATTGTAATGTAGATTATGTTAAATATTGTTAGGGTCATTACATCGATATGAATTTAAGGTATTTATCACCGTCATAGACTCAAAATCGATAATACACCCCCGAAAACTATATCCTGTAATTTATTAATGAGCGCTATGACAAATAAACTAATACCTGTTGTAGAGATCATTATTGACAGTGAAAGTTATTTAATTTAAGTATAAAATAGTTATAATGGAAAACAAAAATCGTCATACTAAAAAATATTTCAGTTAAAAAAATACACACATCCAAAGATTGCCTTCTGAATACCTCGATTATTCTACTGATATTTATTATTACTACGGAAAATAATTAATTTAATATTTTTTTATTTATTGTTTGATTCAATGGCGCATTGCAATTTATGCAATTCACCTAATCACCTACACAAATGTAAGTTTTATATAATATAAAAAAAAAATACATTGCAAAATTAAATTTAATCAAAATATTTTAAATATTTCAAAGAGATTGATTAATGAGAAAAATAAATTATTATAATTTGTATGATATTATAACAAAAATATTTTTAGTAATTGTCAAAAAAAAAAACTGTTGAAACAAGTATACAGAGTGATTTATTTTTCTTGAACGACTCATTATTTCAAAAAGTACTAATATTTATAATATTATAAACAAATGATTTGCATCGGAATATGCAATTAAAACTGTGTGTCATTCAAAAAAGCAAAAACTTAAAAAAATACTAAGATTAAAACATTAAAAAATATATATTTTTTACTAAATTTGTTTTTTCGTCTAGAAATCGATACTTTTTGAAATAATAAGTGGTTCATCATAAAATAATCACTTGGCATATGCAAAGTGGTTTATTTCA
Organism: Acyrthosiphon pisum; assembly: GCF_005508785.2. Lineage (NCBI taxonomy): Eukaryota > Metazoa > Arthropoda > Insecta > Hemiptera > Aphididae > Acyrthosiphon > Acyrthosiphon pisum. The sequence continues at coordinate 82,829,976 of NC_042495.1, forward strand.
TTAAGAAGATCGAACAATGTCAAAGAAAAGGTTAATTTACGATTAACTTAATATCAACTATTGGTCTTGTAACATATTTTTTGTCAAATTGTTATATACAAGTATACAACAATAATACAATTAAAACACAGCATACTAATAAGTAAGTGATAATTTAGTTTTAAATAATGTTATATTATACATAGGTCATATCACAGAGCAAAATATGCAGAAAAGAAAATTTTTCCAAACGATTTCATAATAATAAACAATATTAAAACTATTTAACATTGACATATTATACGTCAATGCGATGAAAATATTGTGCCTTGGTTTATAACATAAATGGAAATTATACATCAGTGAAAAAAATATATTTGTCTAGTAAAATATTATTAAGACTTCTCGTATCAAATAGCAAACATAACCCCAGGGATGGTGTGTTTTTCCAAGTGGAAACCATAAAAAATAAGACTGAAATTCTCACGAACTTAGAAAATGTACAAAAAAAAAGAAAAAGTGATTTCTGTAATCACGAAAAAAACCAAAGATCAAACCGTCAGTTATATTAACTAACTCAAAATAGATAATAAATAAGAACACAGGAGAACAAGATAATTGGATAACGGAAGGAATTTACAATATTGAACTATTCCTGATGTTTTCATAGTACAATTTTGATATCTCAGAAAAAAACTAGGTATATTAATTAAAATATATAGCAGCACTTTCTATTGTTATTAAAAGTTCAGGCAATTGGATTAATTCAAAAAACAAAAATACTTTGTTTCATTTAATATTTTTTTTTAGAACACGAATGATACTTTTAGTTAATATTAGGTACTATTAAAATTTAAAACCCATGCAGATTTCATACACAGGATATTGCAATAATTCACAGTGAGTTATAAAGTATAATATTATCTGCATTAATAATATTCATATTATAAAGATGTTTATTTTCATAGTTAATTAAACTTGTACTATTTATTTTAAAAACTATTATCAATATTAAAAAGGCTATCAAGTAGGTAACCTCTCTGCCATACAGTTGTAGGTTTCGAGTGTACCTCGTCATTTAATGGATTACAAATGTATATTGAAAAACGTTTCTGATTCTAACTTTATGGTAACCTTGGTTGCCAAGCTATTATTTTAATAATAATAATCAAATGTTAACGAATGTTTGTTTTTTATTTTGGGAATTTCCGGTTGGTTTAAAAGGCGCAGAACATCTTTCTACCTTGACCTCCTAAAAATACACATTAGATCTAATTTTCTGTCAGAAACTTCTTTTAAAGTTTATAATTGGAGGTTTTTTCTACTAAAAAAACGTATCTTCAGATACAAGAATAATATTATAAATAGCACATATCCGTGTAAAATCAATACATTCTTTGCTTCACTCGTCAGTATCTCATTATAACACAAAAATATAAATTTAATAGTAATTTAATGCAAATAACTTTTTTCAACAAATTAAAACATCTTCTATAATTTATTGTTTCTGCGATTATTTCAAACGCATAAACTAATAATATTAATGTGTTACATAGATGTTTAATAAACAATATTATTTTCTTTTTTTTATTTCTTAAAAATAAATGCTACGTCAGCAGAATGATTGTTGTTATTTCATATTATTCGATAAAATGTTTTACTATAATACAACTCATTTTGTAAAAAGTATGTATTTCTTTTATAATTACATTCATCTGGACCAATGTGTTCTTACATATTTATTAATTTGTTATATAAATATTAAAACATTATTTTAAACATTTAAAAAGTAGAGAATAGCAGTATTTTAATTATAAACAATATTATATTGTTTAGTAAAAAAATATGTAACTATTTATCAAATATTTACTTTATGTATTATTTCTACTGTCTCTTAGAAATGTTTGCTATTGTTTTTTTGTTCTTAAATTATATTATCAAAGTTCGATGTTCAAGTTTATTTTAAATCTACAATATTTACGTTTAATTTTTCATGAGTTTCATTTTTGATGTATGTAGTAATTGTCTTTTTCAAATCTGGTTAGGTATGGTGCCTTCAGTCACCATTTATACTTTTTATTTATTCAATGAAATGATATAGATTTATTTATTTTTTCAACAAGACCCAATTAGTATAATACATTATTAACCAACAAAAGCTAGAGGAAATTAAATAAATTGGAATAACGTCTCTATTATTTGTCATTTAATACTTAAATATTTCTATATTGTTCGATGGAATGTAATATCACATTTAATTATTCATCAGACGTTTAATTCTGTTTAAGTTTATTTTTCACTATTTAAAAATTAAAAAAAAACAAACCCAAGAATATAATCAAAAAACCATTAACGTTTTTTTTTTGTTTTTATCAAATTTAATGGATGAAGTATATGTATATAAATAATTAGACAGTTAATTTTCAGTATTTTGGTGTTCAAGTAGAAAAAAAAACCATTTATCCCATCAAGAATTTCAAGTGAATGAAGAACACAAGTTATGACAATTTGAACAGTAATTTTTTGTTATATATTTTATATAATTTAATGGTATGTGTATATCGATATTTTATTAAAATGTCGAATCGTAGTACAATTTATTGTTAGAACTAAGGCTAGCACAACTAAAAACGAGTTTTAAAAAAATGCTGTTTATAAACATTTATTTTTATTAAAAACTATAACAAAAGAATAGTTCTAAGAAAAGATTTAAAAGAAGTGAACGAAAAAAGTTCAAATCCAAAACAATATTAAATTCATATTGAGAATTGAATTATTATTTATTTTATTATTTTTTGTATTATAAATCTTCGTAATTATCATCTAACAACGAAGGTTTACTCAATATAACCTCTCAGAAGTTATTTAAATTTTAAAGTTTTCAACATCAATATGAAACTCTTAAAAGTACTTTTTAATAAAAACTCTAATAGAAGATTATTATTACTATTTGTCATTTAATTTTAATTAGATGTGTATTTTTTTCTTTTATCAGAACAAAGACGAATATAATATATATAATAGGTAATAATATGGTAGGTACAAGTATACATGACTGGATAGCATGATAGAACCTCTTCAAGTTCAATGGTCTTACTTCATAATTCAAGGCGGTTGTCTTTTTTTGTTTTGGTTTTTAAAAAAATCTTTTGTGTTGTTATATTTAATTTTGAATATTTAAATGTTGAGGAGGTCCCTGGGTTAATTTTGATTCAGACGGATTGATGGGTTATCAGAAAGTTTAAGAGAGGAGAGATTTGAAATTAGGGGATTTTAATAGTTGAATGTGTTTTTGTGAAATAGTTTGTAATAGTGGGAGGCTAGTGAATGGATGGTTGGGATTTTGAGGTCAGAGTGTAGGGAGAGATTGCTGACGTACCAAGGGATATTTGTAACGAGGTGAAGGCTAATTGACTGGAATGATTGGAATATTTTAATATTTGATTTTTAGCCCTGCCCCATAGCTTAATTCCGTTAGGTCATCGATGGTGAATAATTGGCTTGTAGATTAAAAATGTGTTATTGAGTTGAATATTTGATTGGAAGAGGTGTTTAAGTTTGTAGATATTATTGTTTTTATATGAGATGGCTCATGTAAGTTTGTTGTCTAGACAGACTCCAAGATTTCGAGGGAGAGGGCAGAAGCTTGAACGAAGTGAGAAAGTTGTGTGTGCTAATTTATTTTAATTCCCCACAGGTTGATAACCAGTTTTGAAGTTCATAAAGTTGTAGTGCTTCGGAGGATTTGGTTAACATTTGTGGAAATAATAGCTGTATCATCAGCGAAGAGTGGTATTTTTAGAGGTTGGAATATCGGATGTAAGCATTTTGAAAAGTATTGGAGTTAAAATACTTTCTTTGGGGAACTCCTGCTTTTGGGAAGTATATTCGAGAAAGTCCATCTTCACAACAAACAGCAAAAGATCGATTTGAAAGGAATCATTCGATTATTATAAATAATGGGGCAGTAGTTGTGTATTAGAATATTGCTTAAAAATGTATATTTTTTAAGATTAAACTAGATATACATACATTAGAATATATTATAATTGTTTTTAAAAATGAAATAACTATGTAACCTCTAAATGTTTTGAAATAAACTATAATATAGGCTTTAAACGAATAGTTGAATACAGTATACCTAAATAGTATTACAATCGTCTACAATGGACACAGTAATAATTATGAATGTGCATTTTAAATTGAACAATTAAAAACAAACACAACAAATAGTATACCTACAAGTATGCGACGTAAATAAACACATTATGAATAAAATACAATTCTTTATTTTTGAAATAACAATTCTGCCAGCGTCATGCAAAATTACTATGATCATTAAAAATACGAATAATCAACTATAAAAATGAATTTGATAGTGTAATAAAGTATCCAAGCAACTTTACGATAATTTTAGAATAACTTAAATATTAATTTAATATTGCATTAAAAATACAACAGTTATTTTGTACGGCAGGTTTAATTAAATGCAATACAATCTGATGTATATTCCCTAGTATTCTACCAAAATAATTTTAAATTGTAAATTTATTAATGAAACCCAGAAAAGTCGAAAAAAGTAATTTATACTACATAGACTAGAATATTTTTTTACAAAAGTTGTGATTATAATATATGAAACAAGATTATCAATGTAAGTTTTCCACTCATTATTTTTTCAAGTTTGTACACCATACATTTTAATATTATATTCCTTAACCGAATATTTTTCGGTGTAATTTTATACATAAGAATCGAATTTCAAACGTATAATTAATAAGTTTTAAGCTTTTTTAAGAGATGTATATTATAGTGGGACAGAGGTACCTCGCAAAATGTTGGCCCACTACTTAGTTTGCTTAAAATGTATATACTTATAAGTTATATAACTTTACTAATTAACTATTCGTTTGAAATTCGATTTTCGTGTATAAAATAATTATTATAAATGGACAATTTTGTATATTATTATATTATATAATGTATGATATATGTATGGTATAATTATATACATTTAATTTGAACGCAAAAATCAGATATTATATCGTTTAATAATGGTTTCAAAATTAATTTACAATATGAAATATCACCGAATCGGGACGTTATATTACCTAACGCGCATTAGTAAAAATGTAATTAATACATTTCAAAAACTTCTTGAACAAAATATTATGTAATTTGTACATTCCAAGGTAAATAAAGTGTTGATGAAGTTTTTAAAACTAAAAGTTTTAGAATTAAGTACAAATAAAGATGTGGGACGGTTAATAATAATATTATAATAATATAACCTTACTTTTTTATAAACGTATTTATGATAGAGTTGTATAAAAATATTGTGGTAAGAAACAATGTACGTCATGACGGATAAAATATTATTCATTCTCGTCATCGCACAGATTTACGAAAAATATTTATTCGTGTAATCTAAATCGCTATCGTAAAGCGAAACCGCCCACGTTCAGAACTGAATATCCGTCTGTTGCACCGTTTTAGAAATGGGCCACAATATTTTGATATTCAATACGGATAAAAAAAAATTGCAACTATAGATGGACAATTTCCTAAAATCACCACAATGTAATGTATTCAGAAAAATGGTGGTCTATTCACATCGGAAAATTCCTTGTATATAAGTTGTTATTGAGACAATTTAAACGACGAATATTATTATAAAACTCATAATATTTTGGTTACCGATCGTATATCAGAATAAAAAAAAAATGGATATCGTCACATCGTGTATCACAAACACAGATATGTTTTATGAGAATTGAGTATAGAAGACTCAATATATAGAGTATATTTTTCATACAACGTCCTGTTGACCTTCGAGATTCGATAATTCGATTTTTTTTCCTGCCCCTTGAAGGGTTTTTAAATTATGTTTGAGGTAAGTATATTATAACTAATAAAATACATAAGTCGGGTAATTCAATAAAAATAATTTATCTTTGCTTTTATTCCCCTCGAGATTCAAGTTATCGAGAATCGACTATATTTATAATGCAATTATGTAAATAATTTTATGCGAGTTTAAAACTTTAAACCCAAACTAGTGTATGAGAACATTATAATATTGATTGTGTACTATTTAAATTGAAAATTATTAATTTTGTGTCGCATCAAAATAATATTTAGCCGTGTAATATTTATTTTGTATGTATAATTGTATATATATATATATGGAATATGGACATTTCTTATTCAAAAGACTGAAGCGTTATATCTAAACAATATAACGTGTTAATATGTGCATTAACACATTTAAGTTAAACATAATATAGAGTAAGTATGCAATATATAGTCGACGGTAGTATTGCGCATTAACGTACTGTCAGTCATGTTTGATTGTTTGAACACATCATGGTACCTATATATGTTGTTTGGCAAACCAAATAAATAATATTATCTCAAAATTAGTATGACATTCAATACAAAACTCTATAATACTATATTGAATGTTATGCCGCAGGGTACGATTTTTCATGAATTTCCATGTTTTTTTTACTTTTTACGGAATGGGCCTAAAAATTGCTTGATCAGCTACACACTTTATTCACACCTATATAAATTCAAATCCAAAATTTTAACCTCCATATTTTTACATGTTTCAGGGTTTTTTTTAATATTTGATATGCATATTTTTCAAAATTTCCGTTGCTTACTGCATATTATAGTACCTATATACATAATACATATATATAGAATGTGTTTGTCAAAATAAATTACTCCAACAAATATTCTGCTTAGGAATATAAAATTAAAATGTGTGTTGTTACAAACTTAAAAAAAATAATGAGTGTTAAAACTTAAATGGGCCACTTTGTATAATATAATAATATATATTAATATAATTCGCAACTGTAATAAGTTAAAAAAATGTTCAAGTAAGTATTTATTATTATAACATTTTCGACTTTCTTGGTTTCAATAATTTACAATTATAGTGATAAATTATAATCTTAATTATTTTAAGATAGGTACTTTACTTAACTTGTAGTACCTAGTAAATAATAAAATAAATTTGAATAAAACGTATAATTAATATTAATATTGATGCATTTTCTAAAATCGATTACGAAATAAAACTATCAACCCTAATAAAAATAATTTCGTACTGATTACTCATCTTCTAAAAATTATCGTTACTGTATACCTATCGTAATAACTGATCATTTCAATTTCTCAAAATATATTCGACTGTTTATTTATAGTTTGTTGTGAATGCATATAATGAAAAAGTGTCAATAATATTAATTGACTATTTAGTTTTTCATTATACTTATTCATATTAATTATGTATTTACCTATGAGTGAAATAAAGTATCTTAAATAATACCTAAAGAGTATAATTTATTACTCTGATTTTATAGGTGCAAGTATTAAATACGAAATAAGTTAAACACAAACATAACGAAAATATACTCACCTATGCTTGTTCTGTATAATATATAATAATATTAATAAGTGGTATATGTGAATAAAATAATTCTTATTATTGTGATTCTGATAATTATATTTTATATTTTGTTATTTTTTTTTTTTTGTAAGTTTCAATTAATCATTAAAAATTAATTTACAATTCCACTCTAAATTAAAAATTCTGTTTTTATTTATTAAATTTTTATTATATACATAAAAATATGTCTTATGATACCATTAACCTTAAATAATGGTAGAGCCCGGATAATAATAATTAAGTTCTATAAATGCTTCACTAGAGTCTGATGTCACACCTCGAAATGAGTTTCTACCAATACAATAATAATTGTTTGTTTAATTTCCACGAATTCAATATAGTTTAAATAATGATTTAGGCAAAAGCATATTAATAAGATTGCATAGCTTAGATATTTATTTTATTTTTGAGAACATTTTGCGTACCAATTTTAAAGAATAAAAACAATATTACTCAAATACAATGAACAAAATATATACGAAAGTACACAGTCAGTATTACAAAAACTATTACAAATATAGAAAAAGGACGGTGAATGGTGAACATAATGAAGAGTTAAATATTTGGAGTCAATCCAAGAGAACACTAAATCTAACAAAATCTGTTTAAACATATTTACGATGCACTATCAGTTATTGCTTTCTATCTTGGATACATTTTTCTTACCCTTAAAAACCATTTAAAGAATTACTCGATAATATAATATATATATTATAATATATAAGTGTTTAGAAATCTCACTATATTTATTCTGTACATTTTATGTGCATGCAAAGTAATTTTATATTAATTAAATTAAACTTAAAACGATAGTGTATATATATATAATTATTGACAATGAAATGATCTGCAATGACGTAATATAGACGTGAAATATAATAATATTATGTAAAACGGTCGCATTTTATTGGATACAATATTCATTGAAAATGTATGAATGTTTAACTACGTACCTATTTTGTACCTAAATAAAATGTTTTAAAGTAAATATTTCTGTCATACGTTATTGGTTCTATTGACTATACCTTCGTGATATTATATTCTATACAATATTCAGAATGTGGACGTGTATCAAACGAAAAGCTTATGCCAATAGCAGCATCATTTAAAGTTAATTTAATAATATATCGCACCTGTACTGAGATCTGTAGTTACATGGATTGTAATCAATAAAACACTGTAAAATTGGTTTCTACGAAAGGAAAATGATGATGAAATTTTAATGAAGTTCTAAGTGGCTAGAGAACGGGATGGCGAAATGAGCACAGATATGTTTTTCAATCCAATTTCCACCATAGTAATGATTAATTTGTCCGTCATCAAATCGTTTTTCCATCCTTGCTCTCTCTTAACGGACATTACCTCTTCAAATTTTCATTTTCGCTCTCGTATCACCTTTTTTACGGGATGTTATATCGTTTCCCTATAAATTATGAGACCTACGGAAGTACAGAAAATCGATCGCAGCAAAGCGAGTGAACTATAATTAACAATTATATTACTTTTCAAATTCATAACGACAATATTTTAATATTTACTTATTAATACAAAAAAATATATTCTAAATGTATTGATGCACGAAATAAAAATATCTTGATTATATCATTCGATAGACTGATGTTTATAATATATTAATATATTCGAATCACGTACTGATCCAAACAAATTTATTTTCTACGAATAGTTTTGGTGTGTCTACGTGCCACGGTGATTAACCTGACCAAAAGTTCCCAAAGTTTCCATAGTGTGACCTATTTTGGAAAATTTTTAAGATCCAGAACATACAAATGAGTTTGCTATTTTGCGTGTTTTTATATAGTTGTAAAGACTTTTATTCTGACAGCACCGTAGTGACGCGTCACTGGTATAACTGGTCTTGTAATCGTTCCGGATCAATAATAAAACTAAATTCAAGCATCGATGTACAATTATAATACATTTACACGAAAATAACTTCTGTATCATAATAAGCTCGTATTTATACATAAAATATAATAACATGTTATATAAACATTTCAAAACTAAACGCGACCCGCCGAAAATTTAATCACGGCCCGCAGTTTTGGATCCTCTATACTCTACTCTTTATACCTATAAGAAATTGACGCTGTGTACGATACGGTGATATTATTATAATATTATGAAAATGTATTATGAATTATTTTGAGTTAATTGGTGTCATTTTGATGGCTCGTGGTTTTCTCGGAACGCCACTAAAGCGCGTTCATCGGTAATATTCACGTGCACTGCATATTATATACACTGTGCGTCAGAGTCGGAAGACAGAGTACGCGTTTCGACGACGACAAGTTTACAGGTACGAGCGATGCAATTATTAATACCCACCCCTTGTCCGGTGAGTCGACGATTGGACGAGATGGTTCCGTGACATTGATAGGTCACAACTATATTTCGAGAGATCCAAATCTACGGCACACCCGATCCATCCTTCCAAAGGTTATAATATATCACCTATATATTATCGTTACCTACGTCAAATACTATCGTCCTCCCCCCCTACCCCATGTGACGTCGTGTTTGTATTGCAAATAATATAAACAGTGTCAAGGTATAATATTGAAACGGTGAACGTGCGAGGAAGCTAATATTGTATATAGTCTATATTGTGAGATATACAGAGTGCACAGGTTGTGCGACGCGTAGTATCTCAGTGCGTATACGACGTGATTATATACGTTCGTCCATATTATATTATGAATGGTCCCAAATAATATATGAATAGGTATCCATATTACTTATACGTATATACTGTAATTGCGTACCTACGTATGAATAATACAACAATATATAGTACGATCGTGTGTTTTATAATATAATTACGGTTAAATGTCATCGGACGTCGACTGTAATCATGTGCCGACCGTGGTATTGCCAGATCCGACATGCGCGGTAACCACAACACCGTAAATGCGGTGCACGTGAACCCTCATCAGACCTCGGGGGGGGGGGGGGAGGGGAGAGGGGAGAACTGCGAGTCGGAAGTTTTGAGGTTGAGGGTGCACACACATGTGTGTGAATTAATGTGTTTAGCGAGTAAACGCATGGATGACGGCAGTTACAATAATAACATATTAGTACAAGGCAATCCGAAGATGTTTTTTGTTGTTCACTGACGATTTCATAAAATATAAATTTAAAACGTTGTAAGCTGGAAATTTAATACCTTTTTTGTACTACCAATTATACAGTTAAAAAAATTTGACACCGAAATCAAAAATGGAAAAATTAGATAGTTAACGGTGCTCAAAACCGAAATATCGAAATCAGAAAAAAAAAACAATATATCAGTAATCAAAACTGCAATTGAAATTAGAAAAAATAAATACCGGTGGTCGAAGCCGAAATCGAAAGCTTATTAATTAAATTCTGGTACTTATTTGGAATCAAAATCGAAATGGGAAAAATGTTTTCGGCTCCAAACCCTGGACTCTTCAGTCGACTCCACAAAAAGTATGTATAAAATTATTAATTGTGTTGTATAGTATAAATATAATTATATTATTATCAAACATTGGCACGTCAAAACGAAGGACGCGACGGCGCCACCCTTTGCGCGTATACGTTTCGAAAATAACCTCCATGGGGATGATGGGTTCAAAAAATTATTATAACAATGGCCACCGAGCCATAGGGAAACCGTCTTTCCTACTGCGGACGGTTCACCAAAGCGAATTTGACGTTTCGTCGCCTCCGTCACGTGTGATTTATGCGGACGGACGCACACGAAATAATATATAATAATACGACGTGATATACGATCGTCGAAAATATGGATATCATTTTATCGTTATCGCGACCGGAGAAATCATTTTCGTTTGGTTCGGTTCTTCGTTTTCTAGCCAATATCGAGGGCATAATACAACCTCGAACATCGTAAACAATAATAAATATATTATAATATTATACGACATTAAAAGCCGTTTGCCAAAACTATTGTGTAGGTGGGTACAATTCAGATCTACAACCGTCTCGCGGTTAGGTCGTCAATAAATTATTAATACGAGCTTTCCATGAATAATACCCACCATACAGTTTCGAAGAAATGTCACACATTTTACAACAATAATAATTTTGTTTGTATTATGCAAAAGACGTATGATTTAAGGGCGTCGGCGCCGATGCATTTGTTTTGTATAAAAACATGTATTACAGGAAAAACTCTCATGCCCTATAGAAATAGTCGTAGAAAGAGGCAGACGTTTAAACATGCAAGGAATGCAGTTAAAATGAATACGATTTGATTTAACGAGGTATCGCAAATAAAACGTAGCCACAATATTACACGTTTAAACATACCTATAAGAACACAGAGTTAAAATGAATACCACGACATTTAAATCTTGCTCGCTGACTTGAAAAATTCAATTAAGTAGGTACCTACCATAATTACGTACAGTGCGCAATGCATACTGTAGTATTTATCCAAAACTATATGGTACAACTCGCACCAGCTGCCGTCGTAGATCTAGGACAATTCGCCGTGGCCATTTCGAAGTAGTCGTTTCGACGTAACCGTTTAGCCGTGACCATTTAAAATGTTCGTCATATTCATAATTTTAATAAAAATGTTTAAAAAAGAATAATACATTTTTTATACTATATTTCGTCATATTCATAATATTTTAAAATCATATAATAATAATGGTCATAAAATAATAATAAAGGTAATCAATAATCATGGTTGCGAAATATTATAATAATATAATATAATGACATGCCCTTTAAATATGAAATGTAGTCTCTACTGTTTTATTGTTGCAATTACCATTTTTAAAATATGTCTTTCTAGATCGGCAATTTTTTTTTTAATTTTGGGTTGACTTTTCCTACAGTTCACTGAGAATAAAAATAATCATGGCCAGATTGAACTTTTTTTAAACATATTATATTAATATAATAATAATAATACTAATTTACTGTGAGTTGTGTCACCAGACGAGAACTGTTTAAAACATTATATTGCCATAATTGCAATCTTCGTCGTCACCAAAGGCCATAGTCGATGTGTATACACTTTAAGATAAGATAAGACAAATAAGCAAAATCCAATAATATAACATTGCATAGGGTGAATTTAAAGTTATTTGAGTGTATACACAATTTTTCGACCACGGCAAAATTTCCCTTTAACTCGAGGCAAAACGGCTCACGGCAAAATGTTCTCCCGGCGCAATGGTCGTGGCTATCTGTGCCATTTCGGCCGTTGCGATTGGATTGTCAATAATAAATTATTCATACGAGCTTTTTATACCACCACAAAGTTTCGAAGAAATGTCACAAGTTTTACAACAATTGTGTCTGCATCTTGCACACATATGATTTACCGAGAAATCATACAAAAAATTAAATGTAGACATAATATTATCATTATTATTATTATTATTATCATTATATTGAAATACGAATATGTATACAAAGAATGCAGGTTTAAATGAATTCCATGACATTTAAATCGACCTCAACTGAACTGAACTAAACTCAACTAAAAATAAAAGTTGATAAATTACAACAACTAATTATTGTCTCTGATGCATTATAGTTCACCAAAACCATCTGCCATCGTGGTTAGATCGTCAATGTTAAATTTTTCATATGAGCTTGAATAATAGCCGCCATACAGTTTCGAAGAAATATGAAATTTTTTACAACAATAATAATTTTGATTGTATTATGCACAAGTATGATTTAACAACAAATCGTAAAAGAATCATAATATTTTGTTTGAATATACAAGGAACGCATACCTAGTTAAAATGAATATAATTTGATATTTAATGAGATATCGCAAAAAAAAACGTAGCCAGAATAATATGTTTAAACATACCTACAAGGAACGCAGAGTGAAAATGAATACCATGACATTTAAATCTTGCTCGGTAACTTGAAAAATGCAATAAAGTAGAATATATACCTACCATAATTACTTACAGTGCCTATAATGCATTGAGGTTCGTCAAAACTATATAGTACAACTCGCATCTGCTGTCGTGATTGGATCCTCAATAATAAATTATTCATACGAGCTTTCTATACAATCATAAAGTTTCGAAGAAATGTCACACGTTGTACATCAATAATAATTGTGTCTGTATTATGCATACGTACGATTTAACGAGATATAGTAAAAAAAAAAAAACGTAACCACAATATTATTATATATTGGTTTAAACATACCGGTAAGAAGGAACGTTTAGTTAAAACAAATACCACGGTAATTAAATCTAATACACTTAAAAAAGTCAACAGAGTGCGAGTATCAATTACAGTGCCTAATACATTGTGTTATACTGTTATCTGTGTAGGTATTATTGTATTGCATAGGTATTTTAAGTATTGAACGCACATTTGTCAAATGGATAATACATTTTTAAATTACTTGAGGTTAAAATCAAATCAAAGGTACCAGAATTATTTTAATATAGGTAGGTACCTACATATCAAAAATTCATGACATAATAATTTAATATAAATGTATTTAAGATGAAACAAAATCTTTTTTAACGATATTCGTAATTAATATTTCAATTAATTATCGTTGGTTAAAGTGAAAATTATTGTTGTGAATACCAACCATTAAATTGAGCTTAAATAAATCGTACTACTGCGAGATAAAAGGTTGAGAAGCACTGTTGTTTATAGTTGTACACAATAAGTTAAAAACTGAAATTATTGAGATTGAACAACAATTTACTGTAGTTTCAAATGTAAGACTAAAAGTAATTGGAACACCACGCGTCAACTAAAAAAAACCTTGTAGACATTTCATAATTAAATACCTAAAATAGTAACAAAAGTGGTGATTAAATAACTACCTACTTTGAAATATTTAATTAAAACATTCACTTTCCCTAAACTTAAGTTATTTTAAATGCAATACAATAAATTATGATGGGTTAAGTTATTTACAAACAAGCTCAAATGTATGTATCTATCAGGGATAAATTATTCCATAACAACTCATGGTAAATTATTCTAAAATAAAATTATAAATTTATGACAAGTTATTATTTTAGACACGATATAAATAATATGCCATTACTTTTTATCAATAGATCAATAACATAATCAACAATTTGAAATATATTAAAATGACAGGTGGTCTTCGCTCAGAATCGCTTTTAATAGTATTCAATGATTTACCATTGAATCAAATTTAAACACATAAATTACAATGACCTACTCAATAATGATATGCACTTGACATGTACTAAACCATTCAGCAGGTACTGTAATATACATGTAGTATCTCAGTTTTTTTCCTCGTTACTTATAAACCTTAACAAGTTTTGTGCGAAATTGAAAAATAACAATTTTAATACGAATCAAGCTCTACTTTTATTCTTTGACTTACTCTAAGAAAGTGAAAATAATATTTTTTTCCATACTTGGGTAAGTTTATCCATATACTAGATAAGAAGTTTAATAATTGTTTGAAAAGATTTTGTCTTCTCGTTGTAATTAAAATTAATAATAATATAGGTATGAGTGTAATAGTATTTCTTATAGTGGGGTTTTTGATATTGATTAAATTATTTAAAAAATGTTACTCCACACAATTATATTTACGATAAAATATTGTTTCCTTTGGTTTTGTAAGCGAGCCAAAAAAAAAAAAATAAAACATAATATTATCTCAAACAATAATTTATAATGAATAATTGATGTGAATATTATTGTGATCGGTTTAATATAACGTACATATTTGTTATTTAATATTGTTCAAGTATATTTTGAAAACTTTGCTAAATAATATTATAATATTCTCAGTAATTTGTATATTGATAAAGGTATATGAAATAGAGTGAAATATAATCTGCTTCTACTACGAAATTCAAAGAGCAAGTAGATGTCTCTTTCTTTCTACTTAATTATGAGTTATTTTGGAATACTAACCCTGCATGTATTTAATAATACATATAATATATCATTTGTATTATGATGAGCTGATAAATATTATTTTATAGTCGTATTCCATGTATATAAAACATTACATTTTTTATATTTTTACAAAGTACTTTCCAAAATAAATAATAATATTTCATTTTAAGACCACACCTAGCTTATACTATTTCTTTAAACTAACCAGCTTAGTAGATCAACCAAGAGTTACTCACACAAAACATAATAATAGAAGCAAAAATCAAAAATATATACCATGAGATTAGAATTGGATAAATACATTTAAAAAAATAAAACCTTAAACATATTATGAACGCTGAAAAAATCTAAGTCCAGTTTTCAAATGGAAAACATTGTATCCGTTGCGTGAGAAAGGAAATTAAAAGGAATAATAAAGTTAGTGGACTGCGGGAAAAAAACCATAATAAAAATATTTAAAACAAAAAGAATTTACCAGTCATTGCTCGAAAAATGCAAATGCTACACCGTAGCCCCTTAGCTTATTGTTTTTTTTTTTTTTTAATTACTGCCAATTAGTCGTTTCACCATAGTGCTGGCACGTGGTGTGTTAAGCTTTGTAATTATTACGACGATGGCTGCTTCCCATGGAGGAAAACAATGTGACCCCGTGCAAGAGATTTTTTTGATTAATTTAACGGTGTATTAAGGAAAATAAATAATATCAACCATTAAATATTTGTTATTTATACCAAGTATTTATAATTTATGAGGGCATTTTCTATTTTAACATATTATTGAAAATATTATCGGCATCAACGTACTATGTTATATTATAGATTTTGTTTAAAGTATATCTATGCATATAATATATATATAAACATCGACGATTAGACAATTTATATCATCAAAATTCAAGTTATATCTATATAGAACATATAATTGTATGTGGCTTAGCCTAATACTCTACAAACTAAGAAAATATGATATGAAAATAAAGATACACGGGTAACAAGGTATTATAATAAAGTGTATCATTATTAGTTTATTTTAAATTTGTTGACGTCATTATAGTTATTACTTATTGGAATGTATGGCATGGAATGTTAAGGCTTTGTATGCATTATATAAGAATACTTATGATAATGAACATAAATTTCTAATATTTTGAGTAGGTATTGTGTAGCTAAATACTTAATAAGTACCTACTAACTTTAATAGGATGGTTTAAAACAATATAATTAGCTATTAGGTACTCTATATTTTGTAATTCAGTTACATAAATGTAAATATATTTATGTACTAATTCAGTCGTAACCCAAAAAGTGAAGACATTAAGTTGTATAGTGATTGTATATAATAAAGTAATAATGACTTACCTATAATATTATAGTATTATATTTTAATGAATTATATATTTTTCTCTTATGTATTCATTAATTTGTAAGACAAATATTAAGACCTAAGTAATTACGTAAAAACATTGTATTTATACTATAAGTAGAAAACATTGTTGATAATATATTGATAAGTTGGTACGAGTGAAAAGAAAATTGCACAGTGTCTCACGATGTGAGAAACAAAAAAAAAAATATTTGTCTATACTATATAGAGTATTTTATTAATTTTATTTAGGATAATAAAACAACGCAGTTTTCATTAGTGTTTCTTTATAGTTTTAGATAAGTTGATTTTTAGTTAAACTATTTAAATATTTATAAGTTCCAATTACTTATATATATGTTTAAAATTAAATGTTTTGCGATATATGGAGAGAAGAGTAAAATTTGCGAGTAAGAGTGTGTGTGAAAATTCAAACACTGCAAGATGTTCATTGTACGCTTTAACTAATTATGAATACTATACATATTATCTATTAATTTATCTATTAAATCTAATTTTTCTCAAATGTGATTGATTTTATTGACCCTGACGTCATGTTTTTAGGACCGTTAGTAGGTACTTTAATTAACTGAGTGGAACCAATGTAGGCATCCATGTGTAACGTATAACTTGCTAATTTTCGTGATTTTCCCTATTTTCTAAACATTTTTACTTTAAATTCTTACAAAAAAAAAAAAAACTGTGACTAAAGATTTTTAATATTTTTTCAAATGTCATTGTAACAATATAGTGGGAGCCTTGTATTACATTTTCAAGACTTTTTACCCAACAAATAAAGTTTTATTGACATTCATAGAAAAAAAGACTAATAAAATTGAAAACTGAAAATGTCTCTAAACAGTTCAAAACAAATCAAACTATTTTAAAAATTGTATCATGTATAGAAAATGTAAATATAAACAACCAGTGAAAATTTCATGTATATACGTTCATCATTTGTTTTAGAGTTAATCCCAAAAGCAAAATCGATTTTAACGAAAACTGACTTTGCGTAAAAATTCCCGTTTTTCCCTAATTTTTATGTTGTTTTTCCCGTCGCTTTTGAAAACTATTGGGAATTTTAAATTTTTACCTCTAGAATTAACCAACTAGATTCACTTCCATATCGAACAAGATACTGTTGAAGAAGATTGAAGCAGTTTTACTGCCCCAAACGGTGGTGACAGACACAAAAATACAAAAAAAATTATAAAAATTAAAAAATACACATCATTTTAAAACCAATACATTAATCGCTCCACTCAGAATCTAAAATTTAAAATTTAAAATGTCCGTAAACAGCTCGAAAACAGTTTAAATATTTTTGAAAATTTTATCAAGTATAGGCCGAAATTTATAATAATAAAAAGCTACATGAGAAGTTGAGTGACTATACAATATTGTAAAAATTTGGACTTCAAACGTTCATGCAAATTTTATTTTACTTTCAGGTAGACGTTTTCTTCTGAACGTTATGATTGAGTGGTATAAATTATAATTTTTTAGGATTAACTTTGGTACAGTAAACAATTTACTAGGTATATAAGTATGCCTTTGAGTATTATATTATTATATTATATTATAAGTGGTATACAGAAAGAGAAATAGTGAGGGGGAGGAGGCATATAATAAAATAACTATGTATAATGTATAAGTGTTGAAAGTTAATTGGAAATAAACAGAGTAACGTTAGGTACATACCTAATAACGTTACATTTATTATTGAAACAATTTCGTTATTATTCTTTGCTAGCTTAATGGTTACACAGCTGCCATATCAGTGCCAAATCATAATGGTGACGATTACTACAACAGTGATTCGTAAAAAGAAATATTATCACATATTATTACATTAAAGTTACAGCAAGTTTAGAGTGACATTACTGCAATATTTCCTGCCAAACTGCTATAAATAATTTGAAAATAGCTGCTTGTATGTTAAACTATTTTCGTAGATTTATGGGCAAGCAATATATTATGCATTTTTATTTTTTATTATACTGCAGCTGAATAAATTTATTTCTATATGACGTATACTATAAACTATACATATTATAATGTATTGTTTAAGGTATATTTTACATTTAATAGTTATAATTTTGCCGAACTCTCACATAATTTAGACGATACTTGTCTATTCATTGGGTATTTATTACGATAAAAATATAACGTGCAATATCCAATATTTTCCTTGACTATATTTAGACAGTGTACGACGCTTATATTGTAAAGATACACGAATAACGTCTATACTCTATATTGATACTAACTTGTATCCAATCACAAAACCAAAAATATCTAAAAATCCACATGCAGCTACAGTGTAAATGTGTAATGAATACTTGCATGATAAATTAATACACGAAACACAATGCGCTCACGGGAGTTGCGTTAAATTAAAATATTATTTATCTTTGTTAATGTTAATAATTAAGGGCAAAATTGGTGTGCATATTCATATTTTCATTGGTTGGTTATATAAAAATAGCTAGTTTATACCAAAATTTATATCATAATTTATCGATTTTGTACACAACATTTAATAATTTTGAATTATTGCATTTTTAGGGCATATTTAGAATTGTGTAAGCTATTAAGACATTGAATTGAATTGAGAATCATATAATAGTTCTTGATTTTCTCTTTATAGAGAAATTCAAATTCTTAAATACCACACCCTTTTATTTTACCAATCGTTCAAAAAATTTTATTATAAAATATATAAATTATAAATTATCATTTAATTTTAAATAAAAAAAAGGTGGGTAAGTGGATGTCGCTCTGCTGTACAGTAGGTTAGAAGTGGGTCACTGTATGATGGATAGTATTAAATTTGAATTCAATGATACAATATCACTGTATAAGAAAAACGATTCTGAGCGGAGACGGTTTGTCAGTCTAGGTATTAGACATATTATATACTTATCTATGGTATTAAAAAAAAATTGACCTATAATAGGTATACCTGTAATAAATTCCAAATTAATCATATCACAATATCCATTAGGTACTTATAACGCGTTATACATCTATAACAAACCGTGATAGTGTGATACTATCATAGATATATAATATTATACTTTAGAAGTTTCAAGTACCCACGAATAATATTATACAATCATAACAAAATAATTAAAATAGTTATTCTAGGTTTTTTAATATGTAATTTCGTCTAAATTTGAAATTAAAATTACTATAAAAATAAACTGTACTTATGTATTTTTTTAGATTCTTTGGTAACAAAATTAACTACTTACATGGAATTTTGTTTTTAATTTTCAAGCCTTAGATATAAAAGTTTAACATTTTAATAATGTTTAACTACAAAATAATTAGGTATTCAATTTTAAATTTGATAAATTTTGTCAAAATTCGAACTTTAAATGCTTATAAAAAAAAAAAAGTGCCTATGCATTTTTAATATTTTTCAACTGCTGTTGTAACAATATATCAGGAGCCTTGTATTATTTTTTACACTTTTTGTCCCAACAGATAAAACTTTATCGATATTTAAAAAAAAACTAAAAAAATGTAAAACTGACAATAACCGTAAACAGCTTAAAAAGAATCAAATTATTTTCAAAATTTTATAGTATATAGAAAATGCTAATATAAACATTCAGTGAAGTTTTCAAGTATCTACAGTCATTCGTTTTTCAATTACAACAAAATAAGAAAATCGTTACATGAGAAATCCAGTGAATATCAAATGTTGTAAAGATATGAATTTCAAACGCTCATAAAAATTTAATTTGACTTGCTAGTAGACATTATTTTTTTAAAAAAGGTAAACAAAGTTATGAAGAATCTTGTATTACATTTTAAAATCTTAGATGTAAAAAGAAAATTTTTCATGAATTTCTAATTCAAAATAATTTGCAAATTTTCGTCATTTTTACGTATTTTGTCAATATTTGAACTTCAGATGCTTATAAAAAAAAAATGTGACTATGGATTTTTAATTTTTTTTATCTGCCTTTGAAACAATATAATAGGAACCTTTTATTAAATTTTCAAGCTTTTTTAACCAACAAATAAAATTTTATTGATATTTATAGAAAAAATAACTAAAAAAAATGGAAACTGAAAATGTCCGTAAATGGCTCAAAATATTTGAAAAATGTTATGGTGTATAGAAAATGCTAATATAAACATTCAGTCAAAATTTCATGTACCTACGGTCATTTGTTTTAGAGTTGTGCCAAAAACCAAAACCGAATTTTCTCGAAAACAGATTTTGCGTAAAAATTCCCGTTTTTCTTTAATTTTTTTATTGTTTTTCACGGTGATTTTGAAAACTACTGGAAAAATTTTACTTTTGACCCCCAAAGTACCAACTAGATTCACTTTCCTATCAGAAAAAGTACTGCTGAAGAAAATCCAAGCACTTTTACTGTCCTAAAAGGTGATGACAGACACAAAAAAAAAAATAAAAAAAAAAAATAAACACTCACCATTGTAAAATCAATACATTCATCGTTCCACTCAGAATCTAACATTAGAATGTATTGAAGCTATGCGGGGGGTTAACGACAAACAATTAGAGAGGGACAAAGCTAACTAGGGAATACCAAAGACGAGGTACAAACATTATTTTATGCGCTCCTTCGATATTCATGAAATGTAAACAAGATAACGGCAAATAATTTCTGTAAAGAATAATTTGTTATTTATTTTAACAAACCTTAATAATATAATATTAAGTACTACTTAGTATATTAAGAACTATGTTTATTTTACGTCTTTACTTTCTGTGTTTTGTCTTTTGATATAAAAATATAATATTATAATATTTCCTATTTTGTTTATTTAAAATGGTTCTATTGTACTCGTTTTAGTGATAAATTAGGTGAAATTAAAAATAAAAATCTGTTTTAAACTTTTATTTATTTATTTATTTACAATTTATTTAGAGATTTAAAAAAAAAAAACATTCACTTAGTATTTAGCTGCACATACTAAATTAAAATAGGTATTGCATACTTTCAAATGGGATATTATTGAATATTATGTTGTACTTCAGTTTTTGATAAATATATTGAAACCTGTACTGTAGGGTACAATTGAATATTCCATAGTGGGGTTACGTTACATAATTACGTAATTTATAAGACTGATTATGGACTAACTTAAACACTTATTAATTTAATTTGTTATTTCTACTAGAGAAAGAATTTGTTATTTTATAATTTTATTTTTTATTAGAACATAATTTATACCAATACTTTTACAATATACATTTTCTTATACAATATAAATATATAATTATTATGAATAGTTCACAATCTTGTATAGTTGTATCTAGTAAAACCCTCATGTCCGATAGTAATATTTAATAGTGTTGAGTAACTCACGTGATCTGTTATCAACGGATATTCACGTTAAAATTATTGCGTTCAAGATTTATTATATACTGAGTGAGTTTATTAAAATAATACTACTACATATACTTTTAAGCGTGTTAATTTTTTTAATATAAAGACTCATTCAAATGTGCACCACTTGGATTCAAAAGTATCCCTACTATGGGGCACATAATATGAATAAAAAGTTACCTACTTGTGTTTTACACTTTATAATAAATTATTACCTATTTGATAATATTATAGGGTTTAAATAATTGCATATGATGTTAAAATAATATAAAAAAGTAACAGGAATGTTATAGTTCGAATTAACTGAAAAAAAAAAATTAATTTTCATATAAATCTGCCCAGCTCTCCCCTATGTGAAAATTTTATAATATTTTATTATAAATAAGTACACATTATGTACAGTCGAAGAAATATGTTTTTCTCTATTGAAGACATAGTTTCTGCTGAGGTCTCGTGACCTCCACGCAGCTTTTTATTGCTTTATTTTTATAGAATATTTTAAGGGTATATTTTGGTAGTTATTAAAGCATAACTGAATACATATTTAAATATTTAATAGATTTATAGAGAATATTTATAATTACTGGCTGATTTACTGTGTACGTTTTTAACGTTGGTTTGCGCGTCATATAATAATTATATTGTAAGCGTAGGTACTCTTATAACTAAAGAAAATACAATTTTGATAGGTGGGTATAGATTGAAATATAAATAATATAATGAAATGGTTACACAGTCAATGTTTTGACGCATCAAATTGATATTACGATTTGTCAGTATCTCTTTCTTTTTTTTGTATTTTTCTTAAATTATTATAATATCTACAATTCATGGACAGCGAGGTCTTACCCGTTAATTTAACCAATGCAGGTGATTAACGTGGTACCTATTCGTGCCCAAGAGCCTAACCCAGGAATCGGTAATTAAATTCTATGGTGGACAGTGGTCCAGATAGTTTGTAGAAAAAAATGTAAATATTAGTTAATAATATTAATGAATTTATTTTTGAGTTAAAAACAGTTTAAACTGTTTATAGCTAATTATTTAATATAATATAGTATTTGCCAGTTTTTTAAAGTTTGGTACTCTTGGTGAAAAATTTAATAATGCATTATGCACAGACTGTTTTCAAAGTGGAGATCAGTTAATCTTGAACGATATATGTATTCTTTAAAAACGTAATTTTGGATACAATTTATTATATGTATGTGCAACCAAAGTACATCCAAATACATCATAAAAATATATCAAATACCTATATATTATTATATACAAGAACCAGCATTAAAAAAATATTTTTGGCAACCTAGTTATTTCCCCTCTGTGGGCCGGATGTGGACTATTGTTACACTATCGAGAATGTATCTTATGTATATATAGGTCTTGATTAACAATGCCGGGACGGGACCACCGTATTCCTCATGCCCGCGTAAGTAACTTGCGTCGATAGAGAACGAGTGGTCTAGGGGCGAAAACCTAAGCAGGCACGCTGGGTGGGACACGTTTTTTGGTGGCTCTAAAAATAGCCCTTTCTCATTTACATGTCGCTGGTGGCAATTCCGGGCTGCTACAAGAATGGTTGCGTTTCGCCGTAATTCTTCGGCCGGAACTGTGATTTTGCGGTACTCTTCGTGTTGGTTCCAAGACTCTTATTTTTTTGTTGATGTGTATGTTGTTAGAGTTGAAATTGAAGTTGGAGTGAATGAATGAAATTAATGATGTATTTTCATTGCTTTATTTTGAGTTTTTCTGTTCCAAGGTGGCTGCTTCTTTTCGAGAGTATAATTTGGGGCCTGAGTTAGTTCACGAGCTAGGATTTTTGTATAAAACGAGATTGGTCTATTTGTCTATTTATAAATAATTGTTTAAGTGTGGTTTTCTTGACTATGTTTGAGATGTGTGAGAATTTTGAATTTGAGATTGTGGTTTTTAATTCGGATATTTCAGTATTAATGTGTTGTTTGATGGTAGATATTTCCGCAGAATTCCTGATTATTTGATTTCTTACAAACCATTGGCTGTCCGTAATTGTTCGTACGATGATAGACTGTGTGCTCTCCAGTTTTTTCCACGTGTTTTATGAGATGTTTTATTCCCATGCTGGTCCTGCGTACGTGAGCATTAAATATGTTTTGTAGATATGTAATTTCGTTTTAAGGGGAATCGGACTTATTTTGTTGATGACTGGAAATAGTCAGACAGCTTTAGTTTTATTTACTATGTTTGTGATGTGGGAAGTTAAGTGATGTTTGAGTCGATTGTTACTCCTAGGTATTTGGCTTTTGTAGACCATTTTATGGTGTTGCCTTCCATTTGTATATTTTGGTGTGAAAAGGTATTTTATTTGCATATAGAATTACTGTTGTCTTTGATGAATTTATCGTTATCTTCCATTCTTTGAACCATGTTGAAGCTAGATCGATTTGTTGTTGTCTTTTAGCGGCTCAGTTAGGGGTGGGTCCAAAAGCGTAGACCATTGTGTCGTCCTCAAATAAAGCTGTCTTGGAGTCTTTGTGCTGCGGCATGTAATTTATGTAGGCAGAAAGGAGTTGAGGGGATAAGCAGGAACCTTGAGGTACTCCGGCAAGTATGGGTCTTGTTGATGAAGATGTGTCGTTGATTCTTACTTTAAATGTTCTGTAGAAGAATGATTTGAGAAATTTTAGAAGTTGTGTTGGTATTTTAAGCTGTATTAATTTTTACATTAGACCTTGATGCCAGATTTTGTCAAATGCTTTTATATGAATGCTGTGGCTGTTTTAACCTTTTGTTTAGGTTTTATCTATAGATTTTATCTAAAATCTTGACAAGTTGTCTGGTGGTGCTGTGGTTAGAGCGGAAACCGATTTGTTCGGGTCTTATATCATATTAAATTAAATTAAATTGACTGATACACAGCGGTATTTAACGGAGCGACGATACAGGTACGGCTGCTCGCACGGTACTGTTTTTAACAATTTAAATTTGTCAATGGAATTTATTAAAAGTTAAAAAGATTAAACCTTCTACAGATATTTATATAGATTCGACCAAAAATAGTAGTTGGCGATGTATCGAGTAAAATACGAAAAAATTTCGTGGTTGTATTAATTTGACAAATGGTCAAATTGTTAATGACAATGAAAAAGAGCACAACCATACACCCAATATTTATAAAATTGAAGCGAGAAAAGCAGAGCAAATTTTAAAAACTATAACTTACAATGACTTAGTTTATTTTTTTTAACTATTATTATTTACCAATTATTATTATACATGTTTTATTTAATATTTTGTTTTGACTCATAATGTATTATTATTTGCTAAGCATACTATGACTAAATATAAATTATAAATTTACATAAACATTTACAATAAACATATAATATATAACACACTATAACTTATACTGAGGTTTAAATTTCGCTCAATTGTCGCAGCGCTCAGTTGTCACGCTCTCAATTTGTCATGAATCAAAAAACTATACTAACGTAATGACTGGCAGCTCTGGCTAAACGCTACAACGTAATTTTCAATGATTACGAAAATTATTTAAATGTAGTTTGGAATGGCATATTACTGTTGGAATTCTTAGAAACGTACGAAATTTTGGCTGCGTTAGTGACACATGACAGGGTATATTTTGAAAATACACGGGCGTTTGCCAAATTCCATAGACTCCGGTTTAAGAAAATTGAACGGAACACCACCTATAAGGAAACCCGCTGTATCGCCATTCCAGATGTACCATAGCCATCGAGTACTGAGCATTTTCCCGTCACTCTCACACACAACTTGTACAATAGGTACATTATTTTTAAACTTGTGTTTTATTTGAAATAAACAAATACTTGCAATTACAAATATAGAAATTATAGTTTTCAACTAATTAGTAAAAAAAACACCACCATATGGATCTCTGGTAAAGTGCACGCAACATGCACTACTCAAAAATTGCTCTCTAAAATAGAATCTCAGCTAGTACTTATGTGAATTCATGACAATCATTAAAAGATTCTAAGATACATTAGTTAATCTAGTTAGGTACATTCTGTTAAAAAAAAAAACTAACGATCCATTAATCGACGATGGCCTTTCTAACTCGAACAAAAATTAAATCCCGGGAAAATGGATCGATTGAGCCTACGCGTCATTTCGTAATGAAGTAGATTTTTTATTTATTTTCTTTCTCCATTCAAACCGAGCTGAAAATGCCCTCAATAATGAGAATGCTTTTGACATTGTCTGATTGAATTCCATTTAAAATGAGAAGGTATATGGTGAGTCAATTGACGATGGATGTTTGAAATTCAATTACCTTGTTTATGATTGACAAGTCCAAATAATACAAATTAGAAAATATGTCTGCACCTATTTATAAAATATTAATTGTTATTAAAATGCAATACATTTTAATTTTGATTATTATTTTTTTGTAAAAACATAATATTATTGTTTATGGAAATGAACACTTGTATTACTTATATTACTATTATTGTTAAAACTTATAAACGATTTGTAATAATTTATATTATATAATTGATTAGTGCTGTATTATAATATATTAAATATTTATTATGCATTTGATATGTATATTGAATGAACATATATAACATAATTTTGTTATAATTGATGTAGTATAATAATACTTAATAGGTTGTACAATTACATGTATAATGGTTTTTTTGAAGGTCCTTTGTTAAATTGTAATTAATTATTATACACAAGTAATTAAGACCATTACTGTTATGGTATTAAGACGTAAATTCACATCTTTAAACCAAATTATTTTCTTTTAGGTTATAACTATATAATTATAATTTACCTTTAATTTCAAACCTTTTCGTTTAACAATTTGACGATGAAAAACAAGTAATTTAATAATGATTTGGAAGACAACCAAAATATATAAATGTATTACGTACATATTATGTATGCGTATTGTGTACGTTGTACATCTTAGAGCGATATTTTAATATTTGTCAAAGAATCTAATTATGTATACTTATAAAAAATATTCAAATGTACATTAATTATTTTTTTTACAGAAAAACGAGAAATATCCAGTCCAAAAAGTAAAAGTGGACAACCAGGGGGATCTGGTAACTCAGAATGGCAGCAACTATGGTATTCGAGCGTTGATGAATTTCAAAAGCTCACGGAGCCACTTTTGGACAACACCACTGAAACTAACCTCACTGTGCCATTAGGAAGCACAGCTTATCTTCATTGTCGTGTCAGAAACTTAGGCGAGCGAACGGTAAGGATATTATATTAATTTTAACAATTTGTATTTTGTAAGTACACGAGTTTACTTGACATTCAATAAATCATTGTGGGCATACTTTTGTTATTTGCACCATCATTGGCGGTGGCATCAATAGCCCCTATTACTTACCCATTTGCTATACTATATATATAGCCATATTAGTTAAGTGCATCATATTGTGTTTGTATGATATTATAGTCAATCAGATCGTTTTGTATTAATATCAATTTTGCAATTTCACGATAATTGGTATCGTCTTGTTCAATTCGTGTAATTAATAATATTGTCATCAATTAGTTGTACGTCTCGTGAAAGATAATTTTCAGGAATTCACCGAATCAAAACTTTGATCTCAATGGCACAAGAGATTAGTTTACCAATCTCTTAATTATACATATTACTGAAAGTGGTATTATTCACAAACTTGTTTCGGAAGTAATAATGGATCAAAATGGAAAACAAGATCATCGTTTGAAAATAACAACATAAGTTTCTATTACAATAATGAATGAAAACGGTTTTATTAGTCGCTTGAAATAATATTTAAATTTCTATACGGTATACTTGTTGTTCTTTTTCACATCAATTACCAACAGTGATTTAATACAAACGAACAAAAAATGATGATGAGAATCTTGCACAGAATAATATTTATTTAATCAGTTGATAAATTATAGTTATAAATTATTTTGTATCATACTTTTAGAATATTATTGGAATATACTCTTTATTAAGTTATGTAGGTAGGTACACCGTTTTTTTTTTTTAATATATATATATATATATATTTCCGTTTCTGTGATCACTCGCGTTTGGTTGAAAAATGTCTGCGATAAAAAAGTTTCGATAGTAGCGTTACTATCAAACTAAAACTGCACAGGTGTTACTTTGAAAGTAGCCATTATTGGAATTTCCCAATAGGTTAAAAAATAAATTAAGAACTACAAATTACTGTAGAATTTACAGCATGTTCGCAGTAGTTTTTGGTATGTTTCTGTAAATAATGAAATAAATATCATCAAAGACTTCAGATTTGGACATAAATATTTTCAGTTTTCACATTTATATATAATTGTCATAACTTTATAGGATTATAGGATAACTGTATATATTTTAGCAGACTATAATAATATTATGTATAACTGCATAAGAATAAGGTCCAAAAGTTCTTAGAATTTAGCAAGATGAGATTTATAGCAAAAAAAAAACTTCTTCCAGTAGCACACTACTCAATATTATTCCTCTCTCAGGAAAATCTATGAAGCATACATATGTTTTTGTTAACAATTATTCTTAACCATGACAACTAAACTCTTACGAAATAAATAATAACGAAAATAATAAAATATAGTTACCTCAGATGGTTACATACTTACGTAGATGGCGCCACTTGTGTGTTATTAATTTCGTAATTTATATTTAATTAATTAATTATTTGAACTTCTCCCATTAAATGTCTCATTTACAAACCGGATGCTTCAGTATAAAATTAAAATCAGGCTAATTGGTTTAGTAAAACTTCAGATATAGCTGTTCAAAGATATCTTCTTACGTACCCCTTTTCTTCACATTTAGGAATTTAGTTTTAATAAATCCTTTCTTAGCTCCCACCTATTAATTACCTACCTGTGAATTCCAGCTTCGTAGGTCATGTACTTTTCAAAATGTCGTGTTTAAAGTTAATTTGCCCTCGCTAAAAAAAATGTATGTGTAACAAAAATATATTTATGTTAAAATATACTGGATATTCATGAATATACTTACTAACAATTCTAAGACCAAACATTTAAATTTGAAAAATCTTAAAAAGACTATATTCAATTGAGTAGTATAATTTATGTATAGGGCTTTAGACAAATAATAAAAATCTAAGCTCTTCCAAGTTCCAATAATCTCTCCAACTACCTACTCGTATTAATTACTTTGTCACAATTATTTTTTCTTTAAATTTAAACAATAATGTGACTTATATTTCACATGTTGCTATTTATTTAGTTTATTATATTCAATAATTATTGTTGAAGTTTTCAATATTTAAACAAGTGTTTAAAAATTATTTTCTTTTTTATAACTCAGTATGAGGTAATCGTGAAACTATTCTACACACTAACATATATTTTAACATTATTAATTTTAATATGTTGTTAATTTGAATTTAATGCCACACAGAATTTTATGAGGCGTACTATATTTTGTAAAAAAATAGTATAGGTATATTAGTGAGACAGTGTATAATGATATTTGTTCGATTACGGTCAACGGAAAATCGTATCATTAAAACTCAATTAAATTGGATCAGTCATCTTAAAAAATTTAAATTATAAATGAAAACCATTATCTAAAAATGTCCTTCATGTCAATTTAATGTATATTACGTATATTACGCGTCTCTACGTAACTCGTTACCATTTTTGAATAATCATTTAAAGCATTTAGATGTCTTTATAATAAGAAGACATAATAAGGACATACAATAAAATACGATGATATTGGTCCAATGTATTGTTTATATTTCATAAACATGTTACGTTGTACAGAAATCAAATAAGTTAAAAAAGGATAGAATATTGGGTGTCCACGTTTACGAAATTATATTTATTTAAAAATTAACGAGCAGTGTTAGTTATTATTTTTAACGGAAAAATGTATTTTATTTCTTACGTTACTTTATTTATAACTATTCATACTATTTCATTTATACTTTACAAATTTGAGTGACCGGTGTTATCAAATAATCTAGTTTATATCTATGGAAATACATTGTGATGTAAATTTTCATGAAAATGTTTATGGGTGAAAATTTTATAATTTATCATATTAATTTCTTATCAAATAAATCTTTTGATATTATATAGTTGTAGTATATTTAAGCTTCATAATTATATTTTAAAATATGTACTTTTATTACCATTTACTCCTTTTAATATAATGTTGGTATTATTCTAATGAACATAATATAGTAAATTCAAAATACAAATCATTAAATATATATAATATAATATACATTATAGTACCTATATCAATATATGATATTTATTTTTATATATTCATTTTTATCTTTTATTAAAAATGTTGTATTTTTACTTCAGTATTAATTATGAGTGTGTATAATCGTTTTGTTACAATTATTGATTTTTTCAATTTTTAACGGAGGTAATTTATTGTTTGAGTCACTTTTTCAATTTTGAGAAAACAATACTTGTTACAATGTAAATAAAAATGAAACAGTAATTTTATAAAGTATTTAAATATATTTAACTTAAAAATTAATTAATTTGAGAAAAGTACAAAAAAAAACAAATTTTCAAAATTTTCAATTGAAAATGTTCAAGCTTACATCTCTAGTCAAATACATGACAATAATATAGCATTTAATATCTTTGAAAATATGGATTTTATACTTCAACGAGATAACTATCAAGCTTACGAGATACAGAAATTTTAGAGAAATAATTCATAATATGCATCAATCACTCTGTGCAATATACAAAGAGTTGCATTAGTTTAACTTATGTACACAATTTCTGCATCAGCTTTTCAAGTGCGATTTGTGTGCATGGGACCATAAAACGCACTATAATGGTAACAAACTCAACAACTATTCGCTTACAGTTAAATTTAAATCAACAATATTGAAATCAATAAAGCCACTTTTGTATCTGCGAATTTCAAAATTAATTTATCAATCCTCCTCAAACCGCTGAGATAAAAAAAAAAAATGGCTCGCTAAAATAATTAGGAAATAAATAAACTGATAAACATCTATAACTTTTTAATAATTTTTATTTTCTTTATACATTTATCAGATAATCTATTAGAATGTGTTTTTTTTAAATTATCAATTATATTTCGATTTTTATCAAATATTTAAACACGCGTTTTATTTGGTTAATGGAACACCATACTGACATTTTAATAATTACGATTATTATCAATATCCAAAATGCAATAACTAGTAGGGACATATTATTAATCCTAATGCAATTTACAATTATTGTATAATACCTATTTTACCTATTTTACCTTCCACAATAACTAAATAACTAATAGAACAGAATTTATAAGACTAACATATTATTTTGAACAAAAAATACAAACTAAATGTAATGTGCAGTGTCTTTAAAATGTTTAATATATTTAAGTGAATAATTCCAATAAAATTATAAGATAACATTTTTAATAAATATTGATTCGAATAAAAATGTTTACAGTCTGCAAGCAGTATTATATTATAATATTATGTTACCACTGATGTCATAAATTTAGACATAATTTAATATGGCGAGGCTAATAATAAAATGTCTAAGTACATTAGTCATTATCCTTTAAGAACATAAAATATTTATAACTTTAACTTGATAATTAGAACAATGTTGTACTTTGAGATATTGACTTGGAATTTTCAAATATCCGATTTTCACACAGACAGTGTTATCTATTATTGAGTATCGAGTTTAGATTATTAGATTTTAGAAAGCCAACGAGTGTCCATTTACTGCTGGGACAACAGTATTATGGGATCTCAAGGATTTCAACGATGCCACAACAAAATAAAATTCAAATCTAATAAATGTTCTCGTCGTTCAGTTAAACGTCTTTGCACTTCGAAATTCTATAGCGCTTTACTGTATGATAATAAAATGATATCCAAATAAGTTATAATATAATAATAAGAATTCTTCAAAATTTACAGAAATAAACTTAAATTTCTAATGGTACACAATGAACTACTATCTTTTGATCATAATTTATTATTTTTTTTTAAAAGTAACTGATAAGTAAAGTTATCTCAGCTTTATTCATTCTGTATCTGGCTACATGGTCTTAGTCAATAATGATGAGGAGGACTTTCAACCACAAATCTTATTATTTTCACTAAGCCTTTGTCTGCCTTAGGTAGGTAGCATTCACTAGCCAATCGTATAAATAAGTGACAATAACTATGAAAAACTGTCAGAGGTATCACATTATACTAGATAGCCATTTAAATAATCTAAATATCATCATGATAATATGCAAAGACGATTATTGATACAATAATATTACCTATGTATGCTCTGATACTGTAATAATCTAAAAATATGTACTTATCAAAATTGTTTTGGTTTTAATTATAACATCCATATTTTTTCAATAAAATTACGTTAAGCCTTCAATTCTTAACCTAAAACGATTGGATTTAAAGACAAATTACAAATACAGTTACTATAACATCCAATGTGAATGTTTGTCTGAGAAGTTTGTTGTATAATATATAATATTATATCCATAAATCATATTGTGATATTTAAAAATGTTTCAAATAATAAAATAATTTCAAACAGTGACTTTTAGTATAAGTAAAATGAAAACAAGAAATAAATTATCATAACTCTGTGTATTTAATTTATGAAATATAATACTATTATTATCTTCATAACGCAGGAATTGTATAATTTTCATTAAATCGTTTAGTCTGTGATAATAATATATTGGTTTATAAATTAAGATATAACCACAGTGTTTTTGTATTAATTTAATCTGTACTAAAAAGTGTATGGACAGTCATTACATATTGTATTATATGTATAAATATTACGTATACAATTCATTATTATTTTTAGTGAATATAATATATTATTTTTAAATAATAGTAGGTTATGATAGCTAGTCTATAATAATACTTTAATATATTGTAATATGCAATCAATAATATTGTACTCGAATACAAAGCGTATTAAATGTATCAATAATTTGCGATTGTTTCTATTTTCAAAAATTTAAATACAAGATACCTAATAGATAATGTAAAGTTAATATTAACAGAAACATAAATGCATATCATATTCGTGGATGAACTCGTTAATACCCTGCAGGCTGGAGTTTACGCAAAATATTATTATAGCATGGGTAATATTATATGCACAAACTGTGGTAGGTATAGTTTTAAACATTTATTAGCATTGATACATAAAATTATGATCAGATAGTTATGATAAAATTATAATATATGTAAATTCAATTTACGAATATTTAAGACTTAACAGACTTAATCTTAAAACAACAATATAAGTATTCCATTTTTTTCATCATTACAATATTATGTTATAATTAAATTAATTACGTAAGTAAGGTACGAAATAGCATATACTTTTTCTTCTAATGATTTATAATTTAAATGGAAAATTAAAGTTTTTTTGAAGAATATATTTTATAATAATTTATATAAGGATACACAAAACGTTTGAATATAATTTATATATTAATAAAATATTATAACACTTTCAATGAATTGAAATCAAAATTGTTAAAATATATCTAAGTGTGAAATAATTTGAATAGTTATTATATTGATTCCTCGTATGGTAAATTGAAAACTTTAAACTCAGTTCGTATTGAATAAGAACAATTATTACAATAATATGTGGCGAAGCGGTTATTTTTATAAATTTTAGTTTTACGCGATAAGACACTTGGAACATTAATTTCATTGTTAATGTTTGCTCTTGGTGTAAAACGACCATAACAAAAGTTTAACCATTTATTGAAGAGTGCATATTTTCAACCAACTATAATTTACAATAAAATATTAAAGTTGTAGTGTATTTTCATATTAATGAATATCAATCATTATATTGTATTTTATTTTAATTAATATTAAATTACAGTGTATATAGTACCTACTGTTAATATTATATTATAATATAACTATTTCATGTACTATAATATGACTTTTAATTTATTTGTCATTAATATTAAACTATAATTCAACTTGTTACACGCAGTTATACTATATACCTATTATATATATATTTTTTTTTTGTGTAACAAAAAATACGGAATTTGAAGTAGTTCTATATTTAATATTTAATTCAAATATATTACATTTAAATAATATAATGCTGATAAATTAATGTTTTGTAGTTATATTATTTTGTTTCTTATAAGTTTTTTTTTTAAATTTTAATAATATATTATATATGGTTATAATTTTCCAAAATAACTTATGATGTCTAATATACAATTTAAATGAAACATTAGCACTCATTAAAATGTTTTATTATGCATTGTTGAAACAAAAAGAACAGATAGTTAATAGTTAATTAAATTTCTGTTTATTTATTATTTTATTTTTGTTAATATAAAAACGTTTGAAAAATGGTTTAATTTAAATAAAAAGGTACCTTTCTTAATAATTTGTAGAACATTTTTTTTTTTAAATTTGATTTATTTTTCATTTGTGTATGAAATATTTTTTGAATCATTACTTAAATATAAAATAATTATTATTATAACTCAATAAACAAATCACGCATTTTTCTTTGTGTAAAAACTTAAGTATAAGGCTAATCAAATATTAAATATATTTTTATATAATATAGGTACTTAATATAATAAAAAAATATTTACCATATTCTATCGTTATACTGATCGTCATTCTCGTTTGGTTAGACTTACTCCCGAGTAAGCCTCAGTAATTTTACATTAGATAAATCGTAATTATTGAATCATTCAAAAACGATGAAAGTACTTTTAAAATTTAAACGAACCGATATTAGCTTCAAAATTGATGTTTATGGTTCATCGTATGATTTTATATAATAATTATTTATTAAGGTGTGTAAGCTAGGTGAAATATTATAATCTGTTAGGTACAATATACGTCACTGTTATTGATTGTCGAGCTGCAGTTTCTGTACCTATATTAAATTCGTCAGCTCACGCAAATGGAAAACTGATAACATTTTACCGAATCAATTGTGGCTTTTTATAATTATTGTTAGGCCCTAAAAAAATTCTGACACGCCGGTCAATGGAGAAAATATTAAACGCTTTCTGCACGTGCACGTGCAGCGCCAGCCGGGATATTACCCGTCTCTAATTAAGTGGGGTGGCCGGCCAGCGTTCATTCGTCCATCCCCGAACTCGAAGACACCAAGTGTCAGGGTACGGATGGGAATAGGAGTACTCGAGCACTTACGTGGGTAGGTATGACGAGGAGTGGGTTAACTCTCTTAATCAAAACACGCTCATTTGAACCAAATTGTCGAGTTTGAAGCCGGGCGGGAGAGAGCTGCAGATTTCACTCAAAGATTCCGGTCACGTTTACCGTAGTGCCGCGGACGTTTATATATCTCTTGGGTCGTCGTCGTCGTCGTCGTCGCAGTTTTTGACATAATGATGTCCGGAAAAGAGAGATGCCATTGGGCGAAATTAAATTCCGTCAGTCGCTGTTGCCGCCTACCCGCCTAGCTTTCGTGTCCGTTCCCACCGCGACACCACCCGACCTATTTATATTATATAGCTGCAGGCCAACCGTAATGTGCGCTGTTACAGTGTAGTTGTATAGTCTTGCCTGGATAATAAACGGAATCGTGACTCCCGGTTAAAAATGCGAGCCGTTCGTGTAAACACGCATTCCTAGCAGTCGACCCAGTTAAGATGCAGGCTACAACTACTAATATAAGTACCTAGGTAGGTATATTATTAGAAAATATACGCATCGACTTTTTAACAACAAAAAATAACAGAAATCGAATAAAATGGTATTATTGCATATTATTATAGAAACGATTTTTTTCCTACGATGGATACACTCACTTATACCTACTGCAGCTTATAATATTATAATGAATACTAGGATAGTCGCGGGAACGGTTGGAGGTCATATATTTATTCAGTTAAATTGGTTAACTATACCGAGTGATTCTTTTATCATAGAACACTCATTGTTTCAGAAAGTGTACATTTTTTTGAAAATATTTTTTTACATAGTTTCAAGTCGCTTATAAAACAATGTTTTTCTTAAAAAAATATATTTTTAAATATTTTTTATCCTTATAATTTTTTAAGTTTTTTAATTTTTTGAATGACAACATTGGGTTTTAATTTTATATTCCAAAGCAGAATATTTTTCTTAGTATTTTGATACATGAAAATCGAATTTCGGGTGAGTAGTTTATGAGTTATAAATATTCAAAGTTTAGATGAGCGGAGAAGTGGATAAACATTTCGCGGGGTAACCCCGTATCACTCTACTCCACTCATCTAAACTTTGAATATTTATAACTAAAATAACTTAAAATTATAAGGATAAAAAATATTTAAAAATATAATTTTTTAAGAAAAACATTGTTTTATAAGCGACTTGAAACTATGTAAAAAAATATTTTCAAAAAAATGTACACTTTCTGAAATAATGAGTGTTCTATGATAAAAAAATCACCCAGTTAACCTAACCCATAATATTCTGTTAAATCAATATTTTATACTTTAATTTATTTTATATCGACACTATATTGTAATGAACATGTTTAATAAAATTTAGTGTTTAGACTTTTTAAGCCTTTAATGAACGACCCACTATAATAGTAATTTAAGTTTAAATAAACTTGAATATTAAACATTAAACTGACGACTTAAATTATTCGGCTTTATAATTTATTATGATTATTTTTCTCAAGGTTTATTAATAGTTTTAAATATTTTATAATTTATAGGTTATGAATATTTTTTTTAAAGTACTCTTTACTTTTTATACGATAGATACCTATTTATACAATTTAATATAGTCACCATTGATGTATTACATTTTACTCATTTCAACTTAAAATACGTCAAATTAGTTTTAACGAAGTATGAATGAACAATTCTATAACTGGTGAAATTATCAATAAATAAATAAACTTTTGGTTATTTTTGTTAAAAACAAAAACTACATGGAATTAAACCTTTTGAAAGACTTTTATACACTGTTTAATAACACCGTATATGATGTTAATACTATGTTTACCCTAAAGTAAAGTGATAAAACTTATAATAGGTACCTAGACAAATTGTTTCTTCCACCATAGACACAATTAATGTGTTTTGTAAAACAAGCGGGTAGATCCCTTCTACTTTTGACTGTCGCGTACTTAATTATAAAACGTATACTTTGTATCTCGACGATGATAATAATTAATTTACCTAAAAATAAACACAAAAATGTGTACCTACATTATAATGTCCTACATTTTAAGTTAACTAATAATAAAAAAAAAATGGAAATGACCAATTTTAATTTCAAATGTGAATGTAAATTAATAATAAAAATTATATTCTTACTCTAAGTTAATTACAAGAGCTCTGTTTTACTTTTGGTTAAAAATTAAATTGGAAGTACCTTTTAGCATATTAATATTTTGATTATTATATTATAGATGATTGTAATAACATCAATACAAATAAAAAATTCTAGTAGCAGTGTAGTGCATATTATATATTGTCCCACTACAATTTCGTTACTTTTGACACCTTGTTCTTAAGATTGTAAATATTATTTAATTCATAAAGAAAGTTAGTCTCATTAGTGTATGTACGCGAAGGTATATACATTTTGAAGTGTGATTTTGTAACATGATGAACTTTTATAAATACACCACTAAAAATATAACACATAACTATTATTTTAATAATATTTTACTTAACCATAAACATATTTTATTCATCAATTTCAGTGTTTCATATTAGGGTGAAAACAAAATTCTTTGTTATGATTAATAATTTGTTACATTCTCATTTAATAACTTAATGTGGTTTCCAAATTATTAATTTGAACAGCTACTGAACATCTTAGTTAAAAAAATGGACAAAATAGTTTCTAAAATAATACACATTGCTTACCGATGTAATGTTTATGTTATAAGGACATAAAGAAATATAATCGCTTTAGAAAAAACTGCGTAGAATTTACATTATAATATTATATTATAATTTTTCTCTAATTTTATATTTAAATTTTTATTCATACAAAATAAAAGTTGTATGTATTTATATTTGTTCGGTAAGAGGTGCTTTCTGTTTCTTTCTTGTGTTGATGGTTTACCATACTAAATCCGTTTTCTCTTATCTTTTTAAACACTCCATCAGATTCACTAAAAGGAAACGGCATTGTATAATTTTTTTTCAGTCCTGAGAAGAACCATTGTCCGTGACAGAACATGACTTATGACGTTTACGACACTATACTTCCCTTCCCGTAACGCCAACAGTGGATTTTTCCGATTTTCTCTTTAATGAATGTCACTGCTGTAAGATATATATAATAAAAATATCTGTTTGTTTGAATATTTTTTATTTATTTTTACGTCTCTATTTATTTAGAACGGAAATTACAATATCATTTATACTGTTGTCAGCGTGGAAAAGTGATCAATCGCTGGAAATCTGCACAACGAACGATTGTATTCTCGATGACGAGTGGTTGGATTTATTGGGAGGTGTTTTTGACAAATGAATACACCAGCTGTTGGTTTCAGTTGTATTACACAATGAAATATATAATATTTGTTACTAAATACCGTAGGGTCATAATATATTCCATTTATTGATCAACCATGCATGTATTATTAACGTGGGTATTCAAATTATATCGTCAATAAAAACTTATTTCTTCGAAATATATTTATGTTTTTTGACCATTGATATGCAATTTGAAATAATGATGATTATAATAATATAAGTACTATTAAAACTGAATACACATATTTGAGTCCAATATTATATCATTATAAATACCAAATAAATAACATGAAATACAACTGAAGTATGTACATAACATAATAATTTATTGGTCTATCTATCCGATAACCAGTTTTGTAATTTGATTCAAATTGTTTCAAGCAAATATGCATTTGAAAATAAATTATTTTTAATTTAAATCATAATTTTACGTATTAACTATTAATTTATTAATGAAACTATTTTATTATATTATTTTAAATTGTATACATATTAAAATATCGATTCGTTGGAATTATTTAACAATTTAATCATCCCAATCACTGAACAATCGATTCTGACATTAAAGTAAAATATATTCACTAAAACAACTTCATCAATTATCATACATTGTATAGTATTTGTGTTAATAAAACACATATTATATCGTTGTTCACGGGAATAAACCTCCTATGTGAAAAAAGCGTATTTTCATGAAACGCGAAAAACGTTTTAAATAAAGAAATCACATAGGAGTTATTTCATAAACGATTTATATTTGGTAACACATAGGATGATTTTTCTACGGTGAAGATAGCTGCACATAGGAGATATTTCATAAACGATTAGTAGGTACCACATAGGAGAATTTATTTATTATTTTTCATTAATTTTAGGATGCAGATAGCACATAGGAGAT
The DNA here is from genome assembly GCF_005508785.2 of Acyrthosiphon pisum. Taxonomy (NCBI): domain Eukaryota; kingdom Metazoa; phylum Arthropoda; class Insecta; order Hemiptera; family Aphididae; genus Acyrthosiphon; species Acyrthosiphon pisum. Next base: position 82,869,461 of record NC_042495.1, read on the forward strand.
TTTATCAATATATAGCTATTTTTTTTCTGAATTCAGGGATACCAAAACCTCAAAATCATAAATTTGGTACATAGGAGGTTTGTTCCCGTGAACGACGATATGCACTGACCTCCTATCTGCAAGCGACTTAAAGACAATGATCCGATTGTCCGAACATGATGGCAATATTATATAATAAATATCATGATTTACTTTGTTAAATGTTTTTTAGTCTAAAGTCCGGAGAAAGACTAAGCTTTAACACTTTGTCATACATTATGGAAATTCTGTGTCGTTTTTTTAAATATTAAATCGGTACCAATAGAAAATGTGGCTGTTGTATGGCTTTTTCCATCAAGAAATTTCATAACCAACCGGATGATCCATTAAACGTCAGACACGCACGTTATTTGAAAAATCTATAATCGTTTTTGAAATAATTTTGTTAACATAATTCATTAAGAAACAACATTTTCCTAAAAAGTTTATATTTTTTATCGTTATTATTTTTTAAATTGCTTACTTTTTTAACGGAAACAGGAATTTTTAAATCCTAATCCCAGGGCAAAATATTTTTTGGAGTACTTCAATATATCGGAACAAAATTTAGGACGAATAGTTTATGAGTTATAATAGTCTTTAAAGTTTAAAGTTTTAATTTAGCGAAGTAGAGTGGTACAGGGATACCACAAAATGTTGGTTCACAACAACTCCGCTCATCAAAACCTCAAACACTGTATAATAACAACTTATAAACTACTTAACCAAAATTCGATTTTTATGTATCGAAATGCTCCAAATAATATTTTTCCCCAGAATATGAGATTAAAAACTATATAAAAAAAAAAAAAAACGATAACGATAAAAATAATAAAAATTTTAATTCTTTCACAAAAATTTTGTTTCGTATTTATATATTTATGTTGATTAATCAAAAACTCTATAATGATTTCTGAATTAATAAAAAGCTGTATATAGTTTTAAGTCCAACCAGGGGCGGAATTACCATTGTTCCGCCCCTAGACATTACAACACTAGCGCCCGTACATTGGCTTGCTCCCACGGGAGGGGGGGAGTAATGTTCCATGAAATAAAACAAAACTATAAAAATTGTATTTAGGTATTTTTATATTTATACTTATCAACTAAACAAATAAATATTAATACAATGTTGCATACCTAGGTAAATTTGTACACTTGTACAATAATTAAATCATTTTGCGCCTTGATTTATCTGTAGCAAAATTATCTATGATTTGGTGGTGGGTTCTCTAGTCCCTATAATCGTAATCGATTAGCAGATTTCTGAGCAGTATGCAGTATGCACAATATCAGTAATTGAGTATCGCAATGTTTATTATTATTAAATACTTTCATCTAATTTCCAGAATTAATTCCAGTATTCTAAGAACAGACTAGTTTTGGTGGCCACGCGCCCGCGCCCCGCGTATACTTATTACGATGCCTGGTGCGGGGTGAGGCGGATCATTCAAATAATTTACTTGCTAAGCACTGTGCGAGCTGTCCCCCACCTAGCTAGAAGAGCGGCTATATACAATGTACCCGTCGACCTGAAGCAGTATATTTGACTGCCTTGGCTGGCGTTTTGCGCATGCGCCATTCACAATATTGTATGTGTTTACGCCGCACACCCGTTTACAACCTCCGGTTCATTAACATAGGCAACGCCGGCAACTGCCTCGTCGAGTGTCGATGTCGAACCTCTAGCGGTGGCGGCGCGGCGCTCGCCGATCGCAGGATTAAACGGCAAGGTTATTATAGCTTATAAATTAAAACGTTACTGCGACGTGACTACGTGAACCATTCTCCAGTTTCATGCAAGTTGAATACAAAAAAACATTAATATAAAATATAAATTTTTGTAAATATAATTATGAAATTATGGAAAACTAAAAAGTAAAAATTAACTAAAAAATTGCGCCCCAAAAAATATTGCACCCTAGGCACGTGCCTTGGTGACCTATGGGTAAATCCGCCCCTGCGTTCAACTGATCACCCCGTACCTAAGTGTATATGGAAGATGAAGATCGTTATCCCATAAAATAGAAAAAAAGTCATCGATTACTATTAATACTGAGAACAAGAGCTAAATTCAGTGTGGACAATAGTATAAACATGTTTGGTCGACAAAAGCATGATAGCGCTTAGTCTCGTTGTAGTGGGTACCTCCATTTTTTTTTTTAAAAAACAAAAATCAAAGAATTATCCAGTACGCTCGTTAAACAGTAAAATATAATATGATAAACGTATATATATATAGATGTTTACCGCGGTATTAACTTGTTTAACATACCATGTGTATATGCGCTGGCATGTGTGTTAAACGTTACACAATGAAAACAAAGAGGCCTGCGGGTGTTGTGTTCTTCGAGGCGTATAGCGTTTAGCGTCGAGCGATATTTCACCGTTGGATTCAAACAAAACACCCTTTCGCGCGCATAAAAACCCAAATACGCACTGCCATTATTTTCCTTTCACGGTATTCAATTGAGAAAAATAGGATACGTTCATCCATAACACACTACTCGTACACGAATTTACAGCCACCTAAACACTAACGCTCGCACGGGACCGTGTTTGTGCATTTTTTTTCGCTTTTTTTTCATTTTACCTCCATTAGAGTTGAATAGTCACGCGAAGGGTTCTATTATATACCAATGGATTAGCTCGGTTTTATCTGAAAACATTGGAATCTGTGACGGCCCACTATAACGATTGGCTATTTATTATTAACACTGTTCATAATAATATTTTCCATGCGATCGTGCGTAGGCGAGTCTCGCGGTCCACAAAATATTATTATCTTTCTTCTTGTAAAATTATTTTTAATAAAATTGAATTGCTTTTTTTGATGCATGATATTTTTATAGAGGCAATCGTATATAATAAAAATTACTTGACTAAGAATATGTGATGAAATATGCAACAATATTTCACCATGAATCATATGAAATATGATGTTATTACATAGGCGTGCGCAGACTTTATTCGCAGGTTATGCAATAAGGAAAATAGAGCCCCCCTCACAAATTCTAATCTTTCTTTAATTTATTCTAAAAAACAATTCTAAGCCGTTAAAAATTTTTTTTAACACATGTAGGATTCAATTTACATTTTACAATCTAAGTTTTTGCAAATATACTAGGTACTTAGCTTTTTTGCTTCCCTCGGAATCTGAAATCACACATAGTT
>NC_042495.1:82872874-82882260 GCF_005508785.2 Acyrthosiphon pisum
TAACAGTTTAGATTATTTTTCGGGTCGCGAGAAAAGTGAAAACTAAAATTTTTATCATTTTTTTTTATAATATAGAAGATATTATCAAAAATGCTTTGGTATATTATATATGGGCCCCTCACATAAAGCCACAGACTATGCAGCGGCATACCCTGCATACCCTGTGCGCACGCCTATGTGTTATTATTGTCTTCAGAAAATCCATCCTATCTATATTCTAAATTTCAGCCTGATCTGTCAAGTGGTTTGTGGTGTATGGTGATAGATCAGTCACCTTATCATTTTATTTAATATATTGAGATTATTTTTTTTTTTTTTAAGTTATATTCAACCTCATATATTATAATATTTTAGTCACATATTACAATCGTACAAGCATTAAATTATTTTTTACTGTAAATTTACGTGTGAAGCTTGATTGTAAACCAAATTTACTAGAATTATTATTCTACAACATAGCGATTTTTAATTTGTCGGGAGCTTAGATATTTATTTCTAATAATAAAATCATCCTCTAATCTCCCAGGCACGTACGATGGCAGTTCCTACATTTATTCTTATTTTATTTACAAACTTGATAGTCTGAGTGTTTTCGTATATTTTTAATGCACTGACTTTGAGAAATACACTTTGATATTTTACGCTAGTTCGCATAAAATGAAAACCGACTTATCACTGTTTCAGAGATGGGTAAAATACTTGTAAAACAATTCTGTTGTACTTTTAAAAACCCGCTTGATTGAAAATTGTGGGCCTAATATTTTTAGAACTATTTAATGTTACATAATATCCACAGTGCAATTATTTAATTAAAATAACAATAAATATAATATTAAAGAAAAAAAAATCTCTTAATATTATTTTATATATTATAATATTAGCAGTTATGAACATAATATATAAGTCAATATACCGACATACCGTAGAACGATGTGAATAAGTTATAAATAGCTTGAAATTAGTCTTAATAAGTTGAATATTGCATTTTTTATATAAAATAATAAGCAATAATACACGGAATGTCAAAAAGTTTCAAGTAAGTACCAACAAATTATATTTTTTTGAATTACAAAAGGAAGAATCTTTTCCTTTTAAATATCTGATTTTTTCAAAATTTGAACATCAAACGCTAATAAAAAATGTAAATTGTGTGTGCTAAACTTTTGCTTTTAAATTTAAGCAAATTTACGTGTATGAAATACTGTGTATTATATTTTCAAGAGTTAGTTATTATAATTAGAAATAAGTTACAGATTTTGTGTTTTTTAACTATTTTATTAATCCTTTAAATTACACTACAACTTTAAAAATTCGTGGCTATTTATATTTGATGTTTTCTTTAATAACAAATTTGCTGCAAGAACAACTATATTGAGAAACCTCTAGTTATAAATTATCTAGCTTTTTGACCCAACATAAAAATTTTTAGCAATATGAACAACAACAATTTTTTCGGTGAAAATTTCAAGGATTTTATGATTATTTGTTTTTAAATTACAACAGCATAACACAAAACCGATTTTATACCTAAAAGTAGTGTATGTTTTTTTACTTTTGACGCACTAATGCACCAATAAGATTCAATTTTCTATTAAAAACTACAGAAAAAAAGTAGAAAATACTGATAGTTTTACTGTTCAAATAAAGCACAAATCATTGAGTGATCGCTTCTCTCAAATTCTAAAACACATAATTTGAATAAAACTCGCTGTACTAGTGAATGGACCTACTATCTGTGTTGGAATAATATTAATATGAATAATAATATTATTATCCTCGTATGTAACGTGTACACGGGATGGATACTTTTAAACTTGTATGAAAACCTCCCGTGTGTAATAAAATATGTAAAATGAATCAAGCAAACACAGGAGATAAATAAAAATCTATAATTACGTGAAATACTACATCGGAGATACTGTATAATATTCACTAACTTAATAAGATGTAGTAAAAATATTGTTTTGTTGAAAAAATATAAAACGTGTCGAAAATTATAGGTACAATAATTCTCCCATTTGTTTTTGTAAAATAATATTTTGATACTTGGCACAACATTCGTTCAAGTTGAGTTTATCTTGTCAGTTCTTTAATATTAAAAATAAAAAGTTATTGATTTATTTTTATACTAGCTGCCAGTGTGCCTTGATTCCGGGCGTTGTGGAAGCTGCCTCCGGCGTCTTCGTGATGGTCAAGTGAAAATCGTTTCACGGGAAATTCAAAAAGAAATTAAACCGTACCGAAAACTGTGACTTTGAGTGTCTAACGGTCTTTTCTCGTCTGTTGTAATACCGTGCCCTGCTGTATGCCCGGTTCTGTTTCGTTGACTGTATAAGAATTGTAATCGAATGTCTAGCTATCAATCATCGCTATATGCAAATCTAAGAGGGATAGGGTATCTGCGTATGGCGGATTGGACGCATTTCCGGTCGCATCCTAGATGTAAGCGAAAATCGGGGGCCTGTAGTTTTGAGCAGGTACCGAATTTTGGTGCAAGTCATTTGTAATAAGGATTAGAGATAAAGCTTGGCGGGAATGTTTAAAATTCAAGAGTCTAGATATCTGTCACTCACGATCTAAATTGATGGACTGAAAATTTCTTACGTTTGTCCTCTGCTTTTGGTTGTTAAACAGTGTAGAGTCGATATCTGTATTTGATTGTCTAGCTATCAGTCATCAAATCACACAGGTAGGCAATCCGACTGTGTCGGATCGCAGACGATGGGCAAATCCTATAATATCAGGTAGCAATCCACCTGCGGTTGATTGCGGACCCCGTTACGTGCGTACGTATAACTGTATAAGTGAAGGAAGGAAATAAAGTTTCTAGTCAATAATATATATTATAATGATAAAATCCTCGCGAAAACACGAAAAGTGATAACGGTAAGAGGGAGATAAGGGAGCGACGTCGCGAATATAGTCGTGGTGGTCAAGTGAAAATCGTTTCACCGGAAATTCAAAAAGAAATTAAGTCATATAGTTGCTGCAATTTTTTAGTGTCTAGGAAGTCAGTCACCCGGCTCGACTTTGGGCGTAGTCTGCCAGGTAGGCAATCCGACTTTGTCGGATAGCGGACGACGTGCAACGGTCGGGTAACACGATGAGACATGCAATCCGAAAACTGTGACTTTGAGTGTCTAGCGGTCTTTCCTCATCTGGTGTAATACACTAATACCGTGCCCTGCTGCATGCCAGGTTCTTTTTTGAATGTATAAACAATAAGGAAATGTGAATAATTGTAATCGATAATGTCTAGCTATCAATCATCACTGTATGCAAATCTTTGCGGGATAGGGCATCCGCGTATGGCGGTTGGATGCATCATGCATGTAACGTCGCATGTCCGGTTCTTTTGTGCATGCAAAAAGAATAAATGCATAACGAAAACGGTAATTGTGTGTCTAGCTTTCAGTCCTCAACCGGTACAAATTTATACGATATTGCATATTTGTATTATTGTAGGATAAAATATTAAAGCCAAATGTCAATCGAATAAAAAGGTTAAGTAGTCGACTTAAAGGCAACCATACCTCCCAGGTATGTAGGTGTATGGTTGCGAACGACCTGTGTGTACCAAGTGAAATTAAAACGTTCCATAAAGCTAATTAAATGCTTTAAATTACTTATGTGGACACCTGGAGGTGTGGTGTACCTATCATAACATTATTATTGTTCATAAGTACTTATTAAGTACAGTTAAATGCATATATGTGTAGCCTATAAAACATCAATTAAATGTATCATGTTGTATATATGTGTGTTGTGCACATGCTTATAGTTCTAGATTCTGAGTGGAACGATGAATTTAATGATTTTACAATGATGTGTGTTTTTTTATTTTTGTGTCTGTCATCACGGTTTGGGGCAGTAAAACTGCTTCGATTTTCTTCAACAGTATCTTGTTTTATGGGAAAGTGAATCTAGTTGGTGCATTCAGGAGGTCAAAATTTGAAACTTCCAATAGTTTTCAAAAGCGCAGTGAAAAACAAAAGAAAAATTAAGGAAAAACAGGAATTTTTACGCAAAAGCTGTTTTCGAGAAAATCGATTTTGGTTTTTGGTGTAACTTTAAAACGAATAGATAGTAGATACATGAAATTTTCACGGATTGTTTATACTTCCATTTTCTATACATGATAAAATTTTAAAAATATTTTGATTTGTTTTGAACTGTTTAGGGACATTTCCAATATCCAATTGTATTAGTTTTTTTTTCTATGAATGTCAATAAAACTTTATTTGTCGAGTAAAAATACTTGAAAATTTAATACAAGGCTCCTGATATATTGTTACAATAGCAGTTGAAAAATATTAAAAATACATAGGCACAATTTTTTTTTTATAAGCATTTAAAGATCGAATTTTGACAAAATGTATCAAATTTTAATTTGAATAATTATTTTGTAGTTAAAAATGTATAAAATGTTCAACTTTTGTATATAAGAATTGGAAATTTAGAACAAGATTTCACGTAATTAATTAATTCTGTTACCAAAAATCTAAAGAAATACATTTACACAGTTTATTTTTAGTCAATTTAGGTTCAAATTTGGATGAAATTACATATTAAAAACCTGGAATAACTATTTTAGTTATTTTTTTGTAATTGTATAATATATTTCGTGGGTATACTTGAAACTTCTTAAGTATACTATTATATATCTATGATATTATCACGGTTTGTTGTTGATGTATAACGCGTTATAAGTACCTAATAGATATTGTGATATGATTAATTTGGAATTTATTATAGGTACCTATTGTAGGTCAATTTTTAATACCATATATAATATTATGTCTTATACCTAGACTGACATACCATCTCCGCTCAGAATCGTTTTTCTTATACAATGATATTATATCATTGAATTTAAATTTAATACCATCCATTATACAGTGAGCCACTTGTAATCTACTGTACAGCAGAGCGACATCCACTTATCCACCTTTTTGGTTTTAAAAGTGGTTTTAATACTGTCAATCACATTTTTTTACAATTTTAGTTTTAATTTAAATAGTAATGTATAATAATAATAATACAAATAAGAAATATGAACATGGATTATTTGTTAAGCATTCTGAAGAATATTAAAATACATTAATTAAACGCTGTACTTAACGTTGCAATTATGGTTATTAGTTATATTTTTACATTACAAATAATATATAATCAATTAGGTACTACTAATCAGTTTTTGCATAATATTTTTACAATGAAAATCATTTACGGTGGCACAATATTTAATCATACCTATCATTATGTTTACCTACGAAAGACATTGCTAAGCAATACAAATCCAAACATACAATATAGTGTAGTGTAATGATATTTGAAAAAATTAAATTAATTCGTGCGTCGACTGCAATACGTAGAAATCAAACATATTTTACATACAAAAAAATTTAAAATCTCTTACAAACCTTGGTCATGGTAGATATATGCTTTTGAAATTATAATAATTTGTGTATGAAACTTACTATTAATCAATTTAAATGTATATATATACATATGCATGTATATATGCATGTGCTACATCAGTTATAAATACACAATGAATAATAATTAAGTATTAAGCTGTAGGAACTCTTAGGATTAACAGAGTATGGTTTAGATACAAATTAGTAATCCGTATTGATACAATGATGCTTCTTTTTCTTGTGTTTTTGCTTATTGTATTATATTTTATTTAATATAACATTAAACACAATAAAATTTAAATAAATAATAATACAAAATTATAAAGTAGAATACAAATGATACCTATATGTATAATGTATGTCATGTATAATACATTTTTGCATGCCAACAACATAAAAATGATGACAAATAATACAATATGTTAACCATTTGAGGAATTTAAATTCAATTAATTAAAATTTTAAAACATATATAATAATGAAATATTGCAAAAAAGTAATATTAATATGTGTAAGCCAATGTAAACGTTAGTAAAGGTGTAAGGTATGAATTGAAGGAATTGAACTTGGTAGTAGGTACATATATTACAGTAGTATGATATTAACTGTATATGTCTTAAGAAATTGAAATTTATTAAATTTATTGTAGTATTTTTATGTTTACTTATTATTACCTACTTATTATCACTTACATTATTATGTATGTAACGAAATTGTCATAAACATTTGACACACCAAGCTCCTACTAAAACTCTTAGCTTTTAATTAAATGTATTGCTATACCTACGCATGAAAAATGAAATGATGTGCATTCTCATAACAGTGTGATGTACCTAGTATTTTTTTACATTACATATATCATCTATATATATAAAAATGAATGTATGTCAGTGTGTCTGTCTGTGTGTCCATGTTACCATGGTTACCAAGGTTGCCATGGTTACTAAGGTTACCAAGATTTCATGGCTATTAAGGTTACCATGAGTGTTGTTTATAATTATAGGTCTTTAATGGGCAACGAATTGCACAGGATCATAAATGAATGCATGTGTGTCAGTGTGTGTGTGTCCATGTTACCATGGCAACCATTTATATATTATTTAGAGATTTCCGTCGTTGTGTGTCTCCATATTACCATGGCAACCAATTATATTTTATTTTGAGATTTTCGTCGGTGTGTGTCTCCGTATTACCATGGCAACCAATTATATATTATTTTGAAATTTCCGATAAAATGTTTTGTATATAAATGGTTGCCATGGTGATATGTAGAATTATTATTCATATAGAGTTGGCAATTTTAATGGGCAACGAAGTGAACGGGATCAGATATTTATATATAGATAGATTATACCTCTGAGCAGAAGATAGGCTAATTTAAAAAGGGAGAGAACCAACCCCGGGAGGTGCTCAAACAGGAATTTTGAGTTTTCCGATGGAAATTTTTGTTTTTAAATGGTTGCCATGGGTTTTGAAGCTATTATAATAATAATTATTGGTTGCCGGGAAACGAAGTGCGCGGGATCAGCTATAATCATATATAATAAATATAAAATTTGCTTAGGTACGTTAATTTATTAGCAACTAGCTGATCCCGTGCACCTCGTCGCCCATTAAAAATACCTACTCCATATGTATTAATCTCTAAACGTTAATTAACATAATCAAAAAGGGATTATTATTCCGAAAGGGATCCATTATTCCGATGGCCACGCTTGGGTGTGTGCTGTAATTAATATCGGCATCATAGTGTAGTGCACAAAGGTTCAATTCGGTGGTTCGTCTGGATCGAGCACCCATTACTCGCATGGTCCCCAATCTTGCTTCTCGGTGCTCGTCTGTTTCCGCGGCTCGTGTTTCCCGCTTCTTGCGTGCTAGAACTGCGGGACTATTTATCGATCGTTTGTTGTTGGGCATAATAAATTAACTAATAATAGTAGAAATTCTTATAATAGTTGCAATTGATTTCGGTTATAAATATGAATCGTTGGGCACTATAATAAATAACAAACATTTTAAACCATTGGCAACCAATAATTATTATTATTATAGCTTTGAAACCCACGGTAACTATTTAAAAACAAAAAGGTCCATAAGTTTCAAAATATTATATAATTGATTGCCATGGGTAGATGGACACACCCGTACTATATCTGATCCTGTGCAATTCGTTGCCCATTAAAGACCTATAATTATAAACAACACTCATGGTAACCTTGGTAACCATAGTAACCATGGATCATGGTAACCTTAATAGCCATGAAATCTTGGTAACCTTAGTAACCATGGCAACCTTGGTAACCATGGTAACATGGTAACCTTAATAGCCATGAAATCTTGGTAACCTTAGTAACCATGGTAACCTTGGTAACCATGGTAACATGGACACACAGACACACTGACATACATTCATTTTTATATATATAGATAGATAATAATATATAGAATAATATTATAGTAGAATAGGTATTATAGTACGCACTTTTTTTATATATAACACAATCATAATGGAAATACGAATAACTCTAAAATAGCAAACGCGAGAAAACGCGCGGGAAGTATAGGTCGTCATGGAAGAAACGCGGAGTGCCGGCAGCGCCCCGCGCGGATCTTATAGCGTTGTTAGCTATATTAGCTATATTTATAAATCAATTTATATATTTCAAAGTTTAAAGAAAATGTACTGGAAAAAAAATAATTTATAATTTTATTTTTTTATCTGATGGTATGATTATTGTATACGGTGCACATTTATTATCCTATGTACTTAAAAAAAAAAAAAAAACTAGTACATATAAAAACTTCCTGTGTTATTATTATTAAATGCCTATTGTGAAAAATGTTTATAAAAATAATAATACTATGCCTAAATCCACCAATTGTATAAAAAATACGTTATACACGTTATATAACTCTTTAATAAAAAAAATGTATTTTGTTTTTGACATGAATTTTGAATATGGATTCTAATATATCTATTGAATTATATTTAGAATTATAATAATTTAGTATATAAACAGGTTTTTTTTTAATAATACCAATATATTGTTTCTCCTAAATTAAGATTTCTCACATGAAGCGTAGATATTTATCGGCAAGTGGCAAAATTATTGGTATGTTCATAGTAAATCATATAATTTGCCATTTAGAATTTGAAAACAATATTGTTAAAAAATATACTTTTATTTCTTAGATATAAGTATGTCCATTTTCTTGTTATACAGAAATAAATGCTTGTTTATTATTTTTTCTCCTATTCATCTTGTAATTAATACGATAGTGTACGATTAAGATACACTACATATTATTTCCATCGTTTGGAAATCCGAAATAAATCACATTTTAAACGTAAGGGATTGACTATCTAACATCTATATTCAATATCCAATGATGATATTCATGAAATATATGTTTTTATTCACTAAGACATATTGATCCAAAAATCACGGATAACATTAAACCCAAAATATATCAAAATGCAAAGTGTAGGTATATTAATAATTAACCATTCTATCTTATCAAAATAGTGAGCCAGTTAACAAACTGTTTTTTGTTTTATATTTTAACAGCAACTATTATATTATTACTCTAATCTACAGCAGGGTCCTCAGTTGGGATGAAAACAAAAAGTAAAACCACTACCTAGGAAACATAATAATATCCATTTCAAATCAATTTTATTTTAGATTCTGAACGAAGTGATGAATGTATTGATTTTACAATGATGTGTGTTTTTTTTTTTTTTTTTTTTTTTGTGTCTGACGACAACTTTTGGAGCAGTAAAAATGCTTCGATTTTCAAAAGTTGTACCTTTTCTGAAAGGAAAGTGAATCTAGTTGGTACTTTGGGGGGTCAAAAGTGAAAATTTCCCAATACTTTTCAAAAGCGGCAGGAAAAACCTTAAAAAAATAACGGAAAAACGCGAATTTTTACGCAAAACCAATTTTTGACAAAAACGAAAACTTA
>NC_042495.1:82882748-82910836 GCF_005508785.2 Acyrthosiphon pisum
AAACGATTTTTGATATTGTATTATTCAAAAAGTATGAGTCGTAGACACTTGAAAATTTTACCAGTTGTTTAAATTGACATTTTCTTTATATAGTTTTATTTTCAAAATATTTCACTAATTTTTAATCTATTTATAGGCAATTGAAATAATCGATTTTTTTTGATTTTTTTTTTATAAATGTTGATAAAAAAAAATTAGCTGGGACAAAATACTTGAAAATTTAATAGAAGGGTCCACATATGTTGTTCTAACTCCCATTCAAAAATTATAAAAATACATAGGCACAATTTTTTTTTATAAGCATTTAAAGTTCAAATTTTGACTAAATACGTAAAAATTACGGCAATGTTCAAATAATCTTAGACAGAAATTCATAAAAGTTTTTCTTTTTAATTCTAAGATTTGGAAATTTAATACAAGGCTCCTAACATATTTTTACAATAGCAGTTGCAAAATAAAAGGAATACATTGTCACAATTTTTATTTATAAGCATTTAAAGTTCAAATTTATACGAAATATGTCAAAATTGCGAAAATTTGCAAGTAATTTAGTGGTTGAAAAATCGTAAAAATTTTTTCTTTTATAACTAAGTTTTTAAAATTTGGTACAAGGTTCTCCATAAGTTTTTCTTTAAAAATAATATATCCTAGACTGACAAATCATCTCCGTTCAGAATCGTTTTTCGTATACAATGATATAATATCATTGGATTCAAATTTAATTCCATCCATTACAGTAACCCACTTGTAACCTACTGTACAGCAGAGCGACATCCACGACTTACCCGCCTTTTTTAAAAATGTTTTGTTGATATATTTAAAATTGTATTAATCCAAAATTCTGTACAACATAATTATGTGTAGGTATTTATTATATTATATATAATCTTATTAAATCGATTTAATTTTTATAAATTATAGACCAAAAGATTTATTGATTGTTGAATAGAACTTATATAGATCGATTGTATTACTGAAAACACAAATGGAAGAGGTAAATAAGAAGGTAAATACAACTATATGATTAGATTTATAATATAAGGTAAAATATAGAGTATGGTGATACGTCATTTGATCGGGTACCTATATTTTATATCCAGCTTCTTTTAATCCGGAAACCAAATAAACAGAAAAATATATAATTCAAAATAAATAATTGAAAACACATTATATACCTTATCAGTAAAAATAATAATTTGATACAAAAATATCTGTGAAAATTATTATAAAAATGTTTTTTTTTTGTTGTTCTTTATTAGATTATAAATTGCATTATTCAGTCTTTTGTCATTTTTTCAAGTTACCTATTTATACATTATTATTTATCTATTTTGGTTTGATCATCAATATTATAATTGAATAATTCTTTAACCTACTTCTTAAATTTGGCTTCAATCAAACTTTATTCTTACTTTAAGAAGTTTATAAATTTCCATATTTTTGGATGATATCTCTTCAGTGTATACTAATAATAAATCTCTTCAACTCAATGTGTATTATTTCAAGGATACTTGCATCGTTGAAGTACGTAGAAATATAAGAATCAAATAGTTCCCTTAGATATGAAGTATGGGATTATGGAACCGCCTCCAACTTCTAAATATACCATCAAAAGCTGGTATTATGCGTTTAATTCGTCAATTACTATAACCATGCAACAATATAATAATAAATAAACTTTTAAAGTTTGAATAAGTTTGATACAATTCAAGAAGTTGTATGCAGGTAAAGATAATCTACAAAAATAAAAAGTATATATAAATAACTTGACAAAAAACTGAACAATGTCATAAGCCAATACGAAAAAGAAAGCGAATAAAACTATTTGACGAGATTCTATTTATTTATTTATTTCTTATTTAATCTTTAAAGATTTTTTTTATTGTTTTATAGTTAAATATTTAGAAATTATAAGTAAAAAATGTTTTTTTTTATTTTTTTATATTTTTATGTGGATATTTTATGGTTCTCAGATCAATTGGCATGGATAATTTGACGCCAAATACAAGATAAAGTATCTCGACAATGATAGTCAGTTGACATAAAACCTTTATTAAGTTTAGTAAATGTTAAGTTATCGGAATTATTTAATATTTGTATGTTATATAAAAACAGTAGGTATATAGATATGAAATTGTTATAAATTATTAAAACATATTGATTATTCTTAACTTAAATGTATTAACATCATAATAAATTAAGTAATGAAAATCTAATGAAATACAGAAATTGGTAGTTCTAAAAAGTATGTTCGTTTGGTTATGTCACATATAAATTGTATCATCCCCATCAGCTACCAATCACTTAATATTATCAAAATAACTCATTAAGCATTATTAAAACGATTATTCAACTTTGGAATTATGTTTCTGATAATAGTTTAAGAATTGCAGAATATAATGACTGTATAATGGATTAATAATTAATAATAATAATAATGCTTAACCTCGGCATAACTAAAACCACATCTTCAACTGTTATCTATGAATTTTCCGTCACATGACAAGTCTATATGGTTAGAAACATGTAAGCAGGTAATTTTTATTACAAAGAGTTCTAAATTCTAATATTAAATTCATACTTCGATATCTGCCCACGATACCGTTCGAAAGCCACCTACACACCATTGTACTGAATTTGCCTATACACTACGCCTGCGTATTGTAATACTGTCGAGAATCTAATATAATAATATACAAATGAATGATTGTTTATTCATTCTCTATAAACTATTAACACAATATTTACCATCAAATCGATTCAAATAAAAGTTGTATCAATAGATTCCTTGAGATTCGGGAAGGGGTGTGATTTCGTTTTTAATTCTTAAACCGTCTTTAGGTTGGCATACAAAATTTTCCTTTTACATATTAATTTAAGCTGTTACAAGACTTCATTTTTGGAATAAACTGTATTTTTTTTTTCATCATCATCATAAGATTTTAAGTTTTAATTTAATATTCCGTAGCAGAATATTTTATTCGGAGTATTTTGATCTATACACATTAAATTTAAAGCTCTAACATAAAAGAGTGTGGATACACATACGTATAAGCATAACAATTTAATAATAAAATATGTATTTATTATTTTTATTATTAAAATAATATCAATTGTGTAGAAACTTGAAACATGCCACCATTTTAAAATTATAATTGCACATACAAAATACATACGTAATAGTGAAATTTCTTTTATGGTTATTTGGCTTGTTTGTTAACAGCATTAAGTTAAAATTTATACAAATTTTGATACATTGTTAACGAAAAAATTACGATTTTTGTAATATAAGTGTTATTTAAAAACATAAATTAAAGGAACTTGAAACTTTTTGCTATTGGGCATATTATTATTTTCATACATACCCAAAAAACTTTTAAAATATTTAGACTAATATTAAGCTATTTATATAGCCGTTTCTCAATATTATAAAAAATAATATATAATCTGACCGACCGTCTCTGCTCAGGATATTTTTTTATATGCAATGATTTATCACAATCTAATACATCTAATACTAAGCACAATATTGAAGCAAAATAATTTTGTAGTAGTTCAATGAAATTTTAACAAAAAAAAAAAATGGCTATCATCATAATGTTTGCGCTAGTAACGAATTGCACTACATATAAAAATTATGTTTATTTTGCCAAAAAAATCAACAATTTGAATACAATATTCATTGAGCACCGTTATTTCTTATTGAAAGATGTATTATATACTACATTGATATTAATATAATATAATATAATATTAATATTATATTTGAATGTTAAATGAGATTGATACTAAAAAAAACTTGATAAAAAAGCTTTTATTACTAAACTTTTTAGTCATGATAAATTATTACAGGTATAAAAAAATAATTATTTGGAGTTTATCTCAGTTTTTGGACATTCTATCTATCTAATATTTTTTTTTTTAGACGATAATATTATGTTGTATGTATAATGTATATGCGATCAGTAAATAATATGCATGGTGATTTAAAAAACGAATGAGTTAAATAATATATTGTCGAAGTTTATTTATTTTGAACGTATCTGCAAAACTTGTATGAAGTATCTTTCGATGTACTTAATATGTTAAATAAAAAAAAAAATTAACAGTAAAATTGAACAATTTGCGAACGGTGTTGTTATATTATAATAAACAAAATTGAATAAAATAAAATAGTGTTCAAATACCCACACATCAAAAATTATTTTGATAATTTATTATATTGGCCTGAAAAACAAATTATCAAACTTAAATGAGATAATATAGGGTATTCCATAATTACATAATACAATGAACAATTATTACTACATCTAAGAGGTTTCGTATCTCTAAGTTTTTTTTTGAAAGATAAGACCATGACAACCACGGTACAACATTATTTGCATCTTTAGAACAGAGAACGTCTAAAAGTTTTATCGACAAAGAAGAAATGTTTATATATTAATGGCATTTTTTTTCTACTCGTCCAGATGGTCATGTCAAAACTGTCTTCTTGGTTGACTGTACAAAACAAAAGCTATACTAGTCATATATGCTGCTCTATGTCAAACAAAGACAAAAGAAGTTTGCATTGAACTTTTATTAGCGCTCGGAAATGTTTGTATAGCTGTGAAAACGTTTTCAATTGTATTTAAACGTGTCATTATTAATGCAACTGTGAAGGCTTCTGAAGTACATGTCGCAATTCAACTAGTTTTTTGTCATCACAAGCAATGGATATATAAAAAAAAGTGTCCATTTTTGGAATACAATATAAGGCAATGAACTCAAAAAATCAACACAAATGATTAGTACTTTGGTATTCAATTGTGTAAAATTATACATAACCATTAACCATACATAATTATTATATGTTTTCATAATAGATACTTAAATCTGAATTAAAAACAAGATTTTTTTAATATTAAGTAGGTATGTATTTATATTTTCCGTAGACATAGATTTATAAAAGAAAATAGGAAAAAGCATTATTATCGAATAAGACGTGTACATCCATTACTACAATATAAACCGATATCATAGATGAGAGCAAGGATGCATAAGTATAAGCCATACTGTGAGTCATGTATGTTGTTTTTATTTATCTTTGATAATATTATTAAAGTCATAGCGATAAAATATATGTCTTAATGGTCTGTGCACATTATAAAAATACTTATAAAACGAAGAACGGTTTCACAATGAATTCAGTTATTTACCATATTATAAATGTGCCACCGGATGGGGATCACCGCGGCTGCAATCGTAATGACACAGGTCCGAATCAGTGACTGCATCAGTATAATAATATTATTATGAATTAATAGTTGACTTGCTTCGGTCATTATACGCGGTAGTGCGAATGGTATAGATTATACGTTTATACAACTGTTGTGTATTTATTGAGCACCACAATCGCGGCAGTTCGACTGCATGATGTCCACCCCGTCACAGTTAAAATTGAACACCACAGGTGAAGAGAATACCGGAAACTAAACGTTGATGGTTCTGGGGAACGAAACTAATCCATAGCCGGCGCGAAATATTAATGCACATCAATATTCCTTTTGTCCTCGGAGTATTTAGCACTGGAAGAGCGCATAATGTCGGTGTTGAATACTTGTTTTAGAACGGACCATGACTTGTCAAAAATAGCACATGTGGAAGGACACGTTCAAAGTTAGTTTATCCGTCACTTTGTCTTCCTCTTTATACATATGTACTACAATAATAATTGTCCTCTCATAGCACGACTGCGGAAACGTATATCGACACGGCCAATAGTGCAGATTACCACATGATATTAATATGATATCACATGACATATTCGAATTGCCATAATTATTATAGGTATCTGTAATGATATTCAAACAGGGGAACAAAATCCTCCAAAGTCCCACGATTGTACTCACGTATTATGTGTGTATTTAAAAACGACACGCCATTCATGTTCATTTGTCAGACCTAGTTATTGGTTCTATACAAATTACAAAATTATATATTTAATATAATATATAATGTTCATTGCGATGCCAGAAACTGCCTCCGTTGCATTTCAGGTGCATAGGTTTTCATTCAGTTGATTTGTATTATAATATTATTAACTATTATTATTACTTATTCTAAACAAGGTTAAAACATAATTTGAAAATTATTTAATTACTTTTGTGACTAAAATATATCATCGCTTCTATCGAACTGTATTCAAGTTTTTAACTATTTAGTACTTTAGAGGCATTAGTTTAAAATAATGCTTTGATATCACGATTTTAAACTTAATAGTTAATATAATTATTACTTAAGACTCAATCTAAATGTATTTATACCATATTTCCATAAGATAACTTTACTGTTTTTATATTACCATAAAATATGTCTTAATAAATAAGTATATATATATAACATAATAATGAAGGAAAATCAAACCATGTATACCGTTGCAGTGATATATAATTTACTCATTGTAAAGAACAAAATGGCGAGTACCTGACACGAAATTTTGAAAGTTAAAAAATAAGGACCACCCTAAATTATATATGATTCATTATATGGGTATGTAAATTGTACAGTAGACCCCTAATATCATTAGAATAATTTGCTGTATAAGTTGAATAATAATTTTGGTGTGAATTGAATAGGATGCTTTTCTATACTTTTCCATATAATCCCTTCGTCAGATCAAGGGCTGAAAGTTCTTATTGCCTGAAGGTTCACCATTTATGTCTCAGAACTTTGTGGTATAAACAATCACAAAAATAAAACAATTTAATTTTAATGAAAGTAATATAAATTAAATTTGAATAAAAAAGTATTTAAAATGAGACCCTTTTTTGGCCGCCAGGCTATCAAGCTATAAATCATGACTTAGATACTTTATGTGTATTCTGATAAAACTTATTCAGCTCATACATTATAATATTTAAATGTAATTAATATTTACTGTATTTAAACAGATTAACGTACTATTTTTTTTTAACTTTTTACTACTAAACTTTTTTCTTATGCTTTTAGAATAAATCAGCTCAGACCATTTACATACATCAAGAAATATTAATAAACGTTTCTCATATCTTTGGCTGTAAGGAATATTAATTTCATGTCTTATTTCATATTCTATATGATATATTATGATATTGTGTTACGAAGAGAATGATAATAAACAAAAAAAATTGTTAATTCACTATATAACACTATAATCTGTGAATTACCTACTTACAAATAACATTTATAAAAATCTATACAATATACTATTAGTATATTAATAGTATATTAATACTCAACTTGAATAATTTTGTTTTCTAAAATTTATGATTATGGAAAAAATTACTTATTTCATGGCTTAGGATGACATGTTCACTATATTTTACCTTTTAAATTGCCTTTAAAACATTCTATATCATATTTCAATAATGTATGATATTATATAAATGCTGCAGCTGTGTAATATTTATCGGTGACCTCTATAAACTATAAACTTTTTTTACCTCTAAAGTATTTTCTTTTTATTATCAACGTAAATCTTTGTTTAATTCTTAATATAACACATATATAGCCGGTTATTAGCTGCCAAAAAAAATAAATAAATAATAGTAATAATAATAATGCTCAGTGCATATAATTATGTTTATTAAAATAATTATCACAAGTTATCCCAACATTTTCGGCTTACAACATCGCAACACAATTAAATTTAGAACCGATAATAGTTTTTAGTCACTTACAGAAACATCCAATTAATATATATTTTGAATTTTTAAAATTATATATTTTCAATAACGTTAATCAAAATATTTGTTAAACAGATTATTCTACGAATATCAACCTTTGATAGTATTTTAGAACAGGGTAATAGTTTTGAATTTTTGTGAAAGGAAATAAGTCAATATTATTAAGTCATAAAATGTCATGTTAATTTGTTTGTGTCTGACGCACGTAGTACACTATTATAGCATACACTATTTGAATAAAATATATGATATCGATATAAATTTTAAATGAGAATGTATTCAGTAACAAAATGGAAATATCAGTGATTGTTTTATTGTTTGGGACTATACGCTGAATTTAATAAAAACATAATATCCGTCAAAATTCAAATATGTATTATAATATGTCGTATCGGTCAGGGCGACGATCAAGTTGAGGTTACTTGGGAATTTTTCAGATGAAATAAAATTATCTATATTTTTTGTGTGACATAGTATAATATCTATCACACACGGTTGTAGTTTATTAGCGATTCGATAACGAAAACAAAACACGAAGTTAAGTCCAGAAGCCACACAAATATAAATTTGGCCGGTCGTTACAGCACCGAAAATGCTAAGGCGCCACACCGACAACACGTATATGCACTGTGGCATAATGGCTGCGATGTTACGGGTTGTCGTCTCGTGTAGTATTTGATCGTCAAACAATCGAAACTGTGTATAGGTACCTATTGAATTTTGTTTCCGATGGAATATTACACGCACAGAACATGAGAGGGTTGTGGGAAAACAAACGCACGTCTCGTACAGTGCACGGTCTTTCAACCGTTTTTCCGGTTCCGTATTTTCCAACGTCATCGTCGTCGTTCGTTACGGGCGCCCTTTGCAGCACTTACCGGGTGCAAGCCACTCTAAAGGCGGCGGCAGCACAACGACGGCGACTACAACACATAAAACGCGAACGATTTTGAGAGACGCCGCGCGAGCAGTGAGTGCGGGATCGGAGAAATATATGGCACTGTTATAGAGTATACACACCCACACCCACTCACCCACACACCCACTCACACTCGCGCAATAATAAAACGCGTGTATTATACGCGCGCGTACAGTATTATAACGACATTCGCGCGTGTATATGGTAAATTTATGACGAATATATTTTTTATTTCCTCTCGTCGTCGCCACGCATGCATGCATGCATGCGTGCTTCTTGTTTTCCTTTTTTTTTTTTATTTTTATTCGGTTCGGGGGGTGCGCGGAAGAGCCCATCATAAATACGATTTTATGCAGCACTCGCCCGTCCGTACTGTTTTCCAATGTAAATAGGTTAGTATATTCTTCAACTCTTCGTTTCGCCCGACCGTATACATGAACCGTCCCGTCACGCCGCCGCGATCTCTTCAAAGGTGTCCCTTTTGACAATCGACTATAAAGAACGGAACGCGCGAGATGGGCAGTGGGGCGTGGAGGGGTGGGTGCAAATGCCAGCTTTTCATGAATTCACAATCGCTGCAGAATCCGAGTCCATATAATCCACACGCCAGCGTACGTGTGTGTGCGCTTGTGTGGGTGTGTGCAAAGTGACTACAAACGGTCGGCGAGGCGTCTATGGGGTGACGAGGACGTGTGAAAAGAAGAAAAGCGGGGAGGCAAAAAATACCGACGCAAATCGAATATTGTAATGGCGGCGCCTCGAAATAAATCGTTTGTCTGGTCATGTTTTTTTAGTAACACATGGATATATCGACTCAACGGTATCGGAAAAAAAACAATCGACAGTCGAGAAATAGACGTGCGCCGTTATATTATCGTAAGTCGTCACTGTTTTATTCATGACCGTCTGTCGAGGTAAACGCCCTCACCGCTAACCTCTCCGCTGCAGTCAACACTGCGGAGATAACAAAAGTAGCCCGAAACATGTTCACATAAACACACACTTCACAGTAGTAGTAGTTTTGAGTGCAGTCCATTGACAGCGTTCGTTTTGCATCGTGTACACGTGCTATTGTATCAGAATGTAGACTACAATATCACTGCGCGAATGATGCAACCCCGAAACGCGCAAACCTACATTTTGTAGTGATTAAAAACGCATTATATTTTAGTTAATAAATTATAGTGGGATACTATTGAACTATAGTAATAAATATAATACGGATGCTAATATGTTATTGCATTCATAACAGTACATAGTACGTCATACTATATTGAGGTGATCATTATAATTTCGAATTAAATTTATATTGTGCATTGAATCGTATGATATGGATTTTGTACACACATGCAGTATACATTAATATTTAAAAATAACTCGGACGTAACTATATGAATTATTATTGTTCAACATTAGGTATTTCAAAGCGTTTTAACTAATTACGCGTAAACAAACAGTTAACTTATTGTAGATAGGTATTATGGTTACAATAATTCGGACGTTATCCATTTTAATATACTATTATTTAATAACTGTTTAATGCTATTATGTGTTGATGGTTTAAAACACTTCTGGAGAACAGAGTGTTTAATTATTTTCTATGTATAACGAATAATAATTTCTAGTTGAATTTTACTAGAAACTCTTGTAAAGCTGTACATTATTGTACCAATAAAATAAGTCTAAAATCTAAATTGATTGATATCCATCTCCTTGCCCGATTACTAAATGATGTATAGAACCTACGAGATACCTTTCTTTAAGGTATAAATAAAAATATTATGTTTATACGTTTATAAGTTATATCTACATTTTAGTTTAAAGTTTAATTATGTTTATTCGACTTTCCTACCTGTATACTATTTCTGATATCAGTAGGTATTCACTATAATATAAATATATGATATCATCGTTACACCTACCTAATTCATTAATTCATTATTTTAAATACACAAAATATTTTCTTAAAAGGGGTTTATGCATCGCGGTGACGGGAACAGCAAATGATTATAATGTTCTTAATTCAACCATTAGTACCATACGTATTATAGCATACACCATAATATAATATTATAATACTCATAGACAGTCATAGCCACTGGTTTTATGAAATAAATCTCCCAGAATGATAACTAATAGTATATCTAAATATATTACATAATACGTAGATATATTTGCAGGTACCAATTTTTAAGCTGTGCTAAGTACCGTTATAATAATAATATTAGGATCGAAGAATAAGCGAACATAACAGGTCAGCGGGCCCGCAAAACGTTAACGTTCGATGCGTTCGTGACGAGCACGCATTAAAATAATCATAATCGAAAAGAAGCTCGACAATACAACACGATGAGACGGTGGATAAAAAATATTATAATATAAAAAAAAAAAATATGAACGGAAGGGAAAAAATAAAAAATGCGTTCTTATATTATGATATAGGTAATATATTATGTATAATATTATGTATATACCCATAGTTGATATAGTTGGTATAGTATG
This sequence comes from Acyrthosiphon pisum, assembly GCF_005508785.2. Lineage (NCBI taxonomy): Eukaryota > Metazoa > Arthropoda > Insecta > Hemiptera > Aphididae > Acyrthosiphon > Acyrthosiphon pisum. Next base: position 82,893,876 of record NC_042495.1, read on the forward strand.
CGTATACCGGTATTATCGCATATAAATCGCCTCAACTCCGTAATATAATGATACCGGCGGTGATGGTTTACGATATTATTATTATTATTTAATAGTCGGGCGCGCGGGAATCATGGGCGGCGGTGGTGGGCCCGGTTATATGTGTACACGCGGTAACGGGCGGTGTCAGCATTATACCCACGTATAATATGGGAAACCTATATATTAAGTAATGTAGAGTGGAAAAATAGAAAATTCGCAGGAGTGAAAAAACCGATTCACGCGATGTTCGAGACATTTTCGTCGGTCGAGCGTAACACGGTACCTATATTATATTATAGGAATAGCTAGGTACAACTATTATTTCGTTTATTTTTATTTGCTTACCGGGGGAGAGTTATTGTATTACTAGTCTTAATTATTACTATTTTTTTTATGCACAATTAACGACGAAAGCAGAGAAAACTAATACTTTCTATCGAACCTATAATATAATATTAGTATATTTTTAGTCAACCAGTGAAGCCAATTATTAGTATAAACGAAAATAAAACCACGGAACATAGTAACAACCCGCGAGTTGTCAAATTTAAACCGTGCGTATACATTTCACTTTACTTAACCGATCATTGTAACTTGTAAACCACCAAAGTTCATATATATTAATCCCATAAAAAATATCAGATATGATAATATTATGTAGATTTTAATACACACTAACAAGTGAACATTAATGTAGTAAATAATATTATAAGCTGCAAGTGTTTATAAAATTTAATATTGTATTAAGAAGAGTGTGCATTCATTTTATTTTTAACGACTAACAATTAAATTAGTTCTAGCGATGATTAATCCCTATTTTTTATCGATAATTTAATTCGAAAGACTTTCTACTTTTACGTTTACAATACCTTTACATTCAAAATATTTCTTTTGTAAAAATCAATCTTTGTTAAGATATCTTCTTTTATTCTTAAATTCTACTCAAAATCAATAAAGAAATAACATGTATTTTTAAGACCACTATAAATAAATCAATTGTGATTAGGCATACTTTAGTTTGTAAAATGTGAAATTTCAAATGGGTACTTTATTGTTAAAAACGTACTAATACTGTTTGATAATAACATAATAGAATGAAATAACTACGAGAACATATATTATAATATATTCAATATATTTTATAAGGCAAGAAAACTGTTTATAAGATCAAAATGGTGAAAAATTCAGACTACCTATATACATTCAATATATTGTATAAGGCAAGAAAACTGTTTATAAGATGAAAATGGTGAAAAATTCAGACTTCCGACGCCATACTATATTAAATTCCATGTACAAATACTTTATAAGAGAAACTACGGCTTCAAAAACAGTGTATCGGGAGATAAGTAAATACAACGTCTTACAGGGCAAGCTTGTTTTTTAAATAAAATGTCATAATTTTTATATAACAAGATTTATATTGTGAGTCAACAAATAAAAAAAATAATAAACAAAGGTTGAATCGTTATCTTTTTTTTTTGTCAATATATTATATGAGTTGATTACAATTCTATAGCCCAAAAGTTAAGACATTAAAACAAACAATAATTTATAAATAAATTGCTTATTATAATATTATATGATAATTTTTGAAACTATTAATAAATCGTTATAATATCATAAAATCGAACGTCAGCCTCCGGTGTATCCAAAAGTTGTAAAACTGTTGTTAGCTCTAATACTTTCCAACACAGAAATGCGTTTTAACATGTCTCTAAAAACAAATGTGAAATATGAAAAATAACCTTTTTAAAGTACAATCTACGTTCAATTTTCAATCAATATAGACATAAAACATTTCATGCCATCGTTGCCATTTAACTGTACCAAAATGTATTAAAACCTAAACATCTGTAAAACCAATAGTTTCATCGTCCCATTTAAAATATAAAAGGAGAATAAGTATAGACAGGATTCAGTGACCGAATAATATAATTTGAGCGTGGCATACACGAAAATGGTCAAGATTTAGTTTAAATCAAATGTGTGGAAAATTTCACAATGTTTTGGAAGTCGACAAACAAATATATGTCATATATTTTAGAATACTGAATAACTTACTAACATAACATTTTAAATATTTCAATAGTTAAATACCACTCTAAATTAGGTACAAACTGTACACTGTACCTATAGGTTTAATTTATAGGTAGGTACGGATACAGGTTTAGGATAACATCTAGCAAACACAATAACGATAATGAAATATTAAATAAAAAATACATACACTATGTACGTCATCTACATCGTGATACACATTATTTAAATAGTTGCACACATTTGTACAATTATGGGTCATAAAAATATAAATACTGATTATGTCAAAATATTATATAATGATAAAAGTATAGAGATGTAATTTTTTTATTTTAATCAAATTAAAATGTGGAGATAACAACATAAATAAAAAAAAAGTCCTTGAGAAAAATACACGTCATTAAATAATCAAATGTGTAAAATATATTCTCGAGTATTGTGTTGGAACGTAAAGTTAAAATAAATTTAAATTTGTCAAAATATTTTTTTGTTTAAGTAAAATATACTACTGTTTTTTTTTTTTTTTTTTAAATTAATAATTCTGACCACTTATTTATACGCATACGAATAAAATATTATATAATACGTCGTATGGTTGTACCTTTTTTTTTTTCATCACGTTTTCATAAAGTCGTGCTTGTAATTTCAGTCATTATTTTTTTATATTTTTACATTCACTATGGGACATTGAGGTTTTCAACAATTCATTAGTGCATTATTTGTTATTTTAATTAGTGCTTACCGAATTTATTGATGTGATTCGCTCTCAAAGTGTATATAATGAACAGTGATTAAAACGGATAACAAGTGCTGATGGTAAAAAAGAAAATGAAAAATGAAAAAGTCATAGCATTAAATCATTTGCATTGAACATGTGTTTTTATTTAATTTTCATTAAAAATCTAATTAAAGGTCCACTTGATTATTGTTGAAAAAATAATTCCATAATATCAACGAAATTAATTTTTAAAATCAATAACCACACAGTGTGCTAAAACCCAGTACCAGAATCACTTAATTTCTTAGTCTAGAGCTCTAAAATTTCATGAAATTTATTTTTTTGCAATATTTCACGAAAGTTGTATAAAATATTTCATAATATGAAATATTATATTAATGAAAGATAAAAAGTAAAAAATATAATTTAAAACTATAGTATGATAAAGCACAGTAAACACCTCTACTGATTTAAATGATAATAAAAAATATTATAGAAATATTTCTTACATAGTACATTACACAAATTACATAAAAATCATCTATCTTATATATTATGTTATATAATGTCGTTTTTATATCATGATCCGGAATTAAATATTAATAATCACTAATCAGGTATGAAATCAGTATGACTATTTAGTGATGATTATATGAAACATACCAAGATACAGTTTAAAAAAAAATTTTGAAAAAATATATTTTCAAGAAGGGTGTAAATTTCAAATGAAATATTTCATACTCATAACCCTATTTATTACAAACGTAAATACTTACAACGAATTTCGTCAAATTCCAACTTTTGTGATCATAACACAATTTGATGAGCTTATTGTAGCAATACTACCTGAGACCAGAAAATATATATATATATTTTTTTTTCATTTCAAATTTGAGGCCGATCAGTTTTAAATCTAGTTTTAAAAAAACTTTCAAGTAAGTAGATAATTGATTTATATGTTGTATTGGCTAAAAGTTTATTTTGCCAGGTCAGTGTATTTTATTATTTTATTATGCTATATAAACATTATTATTTTGTTATCTGATTTGTACGATAACAATGACGTCTTTCATGGTAATAATTGGGCATTTGTGTTTAGGAAAATTTAGACATTTACTGAAGAAAATGGTATTTCGGAAAAACATTTTCTATATTTATCAACAAATAATAAATTATTAAAAGCATAAAAATAGAATAATAATACGCACATAATAAGATAATTATTATGATGTTTTTAGAACAAAATTTTATATCTGTATTGATAATACCTACTGTTGAAAATGTAATTTTACTGAAATAATAATAGCAATACATACTGGTTAATATATCACATATTTAGTATTGATAGTTTAATGGAACCATTATTTTGCATTTTAATTTCACCTCATGCATTTTCTAATTCTTAATACGATAGTGGAATCAGAATTCACTGTCAGCTTCAGTTTTAAAGCTAAAGAAATTTGAAGTTAGTCCAAAAATATATAGTTAAATATAAATGTTTTATTTTACCAAAAAATTCCATGTTCCTTAGAAAATTAATAACTCTCTAATTTCGCCATATTATCCAGGGCTCTGGTTTTTTTCTCGAAATATTCAAGCATTTTTATACCTACTTACACTATCATGTACATGGTACATGTAATAATGTTTCTTGACTGTTACCGTAAATTATGACTGAAAATGGTCTTCTATAACCCTATTTTGTAAATTATTATTTTCAAATAGATTAATTTTACGATTAATATAATACATTATAAATAAAATGAGTATAAATATATTTAAATACTATATTTAATTACGTAAATAATTATATGGAGTTAAATGTTTTGAAATTTCAATACAAAAATGTTTAGCCTGAAATAAATTTCTGAGTAAATTACTATTGATGTTTTGAATGAATAAATGTATAACATCACTACTATTTCACTTCTGCAGACGTTGATACATAACATTATTAATAAAATATACGTATATCGATGAAAGTTCAATATAATGTAATACGTGCTATGTATTCGTATATTATTTTTAATGATTTATTAGTTTATTACCCATGTGTGAATTTTCCTTTGAAAATGCATATGGAATATGACGTGTATTATGGAACAAAGTATAACAATGGTGATTTAATACCCTGACGTATTTACCTGACAACTTCAGTGAAATCTCTCTTTTAAATTACCACACCATTATAGTAAAACAGATATAGAGCTACTCAATGACATTAAGCCCATTCTTATGATATTATACAGTAGGTGCACAATATAATATAAGTGTAATATTCAGGGTATTAAAATCCTTGTGACTCGAAGTTTTGCAAGTGGCGCTCACCTAAATGTATACATGTTATTTTGTCACAATATTACCGTAGATTGAACGATGACTACGTACGATAGCTGATATTGTTATATTATTGTTATAGTCAATATAGTCAGCAACTGTGGACGGCGATCTTTGGATGCACGTTATATTATAATAAGTATCATATTATTCGTAGAGTGAAATAACTGACTGAAATAGCTGAGGTCGAATTCCCAGATGGCGAAAAACCCATCACTATACTGAGTCTTCGTCTAATGTTACACGGTTTTGACGTTTTCAAAATATGCGGGCACCGCCACCGCCTTCGCCGTCGCATAAGATGTAATTTTACGTGTCGGAAGGCGTATCTGCAATGTCTACTACGTTTAATTCGTGAGACGAATTATCGCGTTTGTAATACAATATTTTCATTGACGCGTATACCACGACCACGGTGCGCGACCATGCCCAACCGCCCCTGATGAGACTTGACGTGGTATAGCTATAGCATATATGCGTCTGTGTCTGCCTGTGCGTACTGTGTGTCGTTTCATCTAACCCAACTACGGAATCGCATTATAATATTATATAAATTTGCCTGTGGTTTCAGATATCATGGGTTCGCCGCAGGGACTGGCACATCTTGACTTCGGGCATGTTTACGTACACAAACGACGAGAGGTTCACCGTGTTGCACGCCGAGGGCTCGGATGATTGGACATTGAAAATAAAATACGTGCAGAAACGAGACAACGGCACATACGAGTGTCAGGTGAGTGAAAAACAACTTGTTGATATAATATTCCGCGCCTTCTTTGCTGTCGCATTACGTTGTATATACCTACTATTACTAGTATTATTATTATAATAATATCGGAGGGTCGTCCGCAGCCACCGAGGATGTGGTTTGTAACGATGGAGGGGGGAATGAATAAATGTGACGTTTAGTGCCTTATTTTTTTTGAATGCTATCGAATAACGCACATATTGACGGAATACTTACATGAAAAGTGTCATATATGTTATGCTGATCCACGCAGAATATATTATAATTATAAATATATATATATATAGTATACATAATATACGAGTATAAACTATATATACAAGTATAAGCACCACTGTCGTGAGGTTATTTTTTTTTGAAATTGTTATATAATATGTTCCTGGATAGTTGTGGAAACTTTATTTTTCTTTATATAAAAAACGACAACTTTCCATCATGTGATAAGTAAGCTAAACAAGTACAACATACTTTTCTAATTGTTGTTCTTTTTTTTAACAATTTCACGGAGTTATGTTCAGTGTTTTTTTATTCTTCTACTTTTACGTTTAATGTCTTCTTATAAAACTTTAAGACCAAAGTTATTTCTTAAAAAAAATTGTTCGTAAACAATTATAAGAAATATATTAAAAAGTAAAAACAATACTGAAAAAAAGATACAACGTTATTAGAATTTGTCACATGCAATTTTTGGGATGTAGGTAATTGATTGACAATTCCGTAAAATAGAAAATTAAAAACTAATTGATTCCTGTAGTTGTTAACTCATTAGTCATTGGCTAGTGTCCCAGTATTTGAGGCGTCAAGTTAAGTAGGTTAAGACACCAAGGTTGATTCCCAGATTGGTGGCTTAAAATTGTACATCAATTTGTACAAATCTGCTGGTGACTTTTGCATTTGTACACATGATTATATAAAATATTAAGTAGCGTAATGTTTTATAGACAACTAATTGCACTTATTGAAATATCTATGAGATATCTGTGATTAGCATTTGAATTCCACAAATTCATTCTCTAATACTTAATATAGATATCACATCATAGTAGTTATACATTGTGATGGTACTTCTATAGAATCGAACCGAAATCACACAGATGAACTTCACAAAACTGGGCGTTAAACGTCTGTGCGTTGTCTCAGAGTGGTCACCGAGAAAAAAAATGATAAACTTCTCATTTCATAGTGCGGCTATTATGTGATAGATATTATGTAACTACGTTTTCACATAGGGTAATGAGTAATAACTTGCTAACAAATTAAAACACCTTCACAATATCTTTCAATTATATTATAGGTATTTAGAAACATGGTTGAATAAAATTATGTTTGACCTCAGTGTAAAAATATAAAATCAAATACAATATTATATTATTTTAATAAAACTGTGGGTTTTGAACCCTGCTCCCTTCGCTCACCAACCTGCATTTAATTGCACTTGACCAACAATCTTCGTAGATGAAATACAGTTACCAACACGAGTTTATATCAGCATTCTGAGCATTAAAAAAAGCTAGTGCAAATACATTATTTTGAGCACCGATATTAGTTTGTGTAAAATGTTTGTTACTTTCACCATCAAGCCACCAATAGTCTTCAATTACCTATTTATTGGAAACCTACCATCATCTAGATCTTTGGCAGGTCACAGGTCATATAGAACAATACAATAAATCAATAAATTCTTATGGAAACGCATCATGTTCAGGGAGTTAAACTTTTCTGTGGCGACAGCAAGTAAACACTTGCATATCTCCTTTTTTTTTAAAATTACAAAGTCGTTAAAATATTGACATTTTTTTGTCATATCACTAAATAAATACAGTGATATCTAAATATTTAGATATTAGGCTCGTTTATATGTTCTTCTCCTAACTTTTGTTTCTTTGATTTCTTTTCGTGATACTCATTGCGTTTTTGTTTATTCTTTTATTCTGATTTTTTTCTTTATTTTCTTGATATTGTTCTTTTTTTTATAATGGGCACTCTTCATTTGGTATCTGAAACCTCTTTTTATACATCTTACAATTATTTACAAAACAACTCTAATAGTAGTTGTCATGGTAATTATTTCATGAAACTTCAAAACTTTTTTGTATATTAGAGAGATAATAAAATATCAAGTTAAACTAGTAAAAATAAAAATGTTTAATATAATACATAATACTATATTAATTTAAACTGGGATTTTAATACTACATAGAATATAATTTAAAATGGCAAACAATTAATCTTAGCAAATTTAAATTTTTAATGGAGGGAAATTCAGATACCAGTTTTTATTACAAGATGGGACAACTATTAATTGTCTTCATTAAAAAAAAATGTATGTTGTGTAACATTGATAATGATGTTGAACATAGTACTATGTATTAGTACTATTACTAAAATAATACGTATTATCAAGACACAATAATATCATCAATAGCATCAATAGCATGTAAATTATAAGTATAATATTGATCTACAACGGTGGCTTAACATAAAATGTTAAAGATTCTATAATTATCAACATGAGTAATTACTAATTATAATAATATTATTAAAATCATGATTATTTTTTTTCAATATATAACTACTTCAAGATTTGAAAACATATTAGTTAAATATAATCCAATATTCAATCTAAAAAAGTTTGAATTACCTATACTTTTTCACCATTTTAACTGTCCCAAATACCGATTTTTTTTTTTTTTTCAAATATTTGCATGGCACCCAATGATATTTTTGCTTGATATTTTTATATTAATATTTATTAATATTAATGATCTTTATAAAGTATTTAAAGTATTTAATAAAATCCCAAATGAAAAGAAATGTATATTTTTAAGTCAAATATCAAGTCATTTGGTTTTATATCAAAAATAATATTATGTTGTCTCACAAAAATGACATACTACATTAATGTCATTTGTGTTTATGGTTCAGGGCCAATGGTTATATTGATTTCCTTAGATGTTGTGAAAAATTGGAAATATATTTCCAGCTAGAACGTGGAAAATCGACTCAATGTCAAATGGTTTTGGAACTCATATTTTGTCATATTCCTTTCATATAAATACTCTATATATATGATTCTGTGCTTCGTATATAATGTAAGATATCTAAATATCAATTGAATAACCGTCAAATAAATATATATGCTGTATACAAACTAAACCGGGTATCCAGTTGAAAATAAAATAAGTTAATTTACAGTTAGAGAAGAGAAAAAAAAAATGTAAGATTTGCCAGTCTTAAAAGAAAATTAACTTTTTTTTATTTATTAGCCTTCAGTCATCGACTATTATGGCCAGAAAATTAACTTATGCAGTCATTATTATAAGTCATAACTTTTGAATATTCTTATCTTTCATCATCGATCTAAAAAATATTGTGAATATTTGTACTTATGTATGTACGTATACACCATAAATAATATATTATATACTTTAAATCAAAGGGTGTGTACTATTTTTATGAATTTTACTAAGCTGTGGAAAATTGAGATCACTACTATAAATCTTGGTACTATACTGTGTATTGACTTTACGATATTTATGGTATCTGATATGAACTGACTTTATGTTGTAACTTTTAGTTTTAACATCTTGAAAATATATCATCATTATTTGACACAAATTTCACTTTTGTCATATTTCCATAAAAATCGACGTTACGTAAAAACCATCAAACAATCTATGGAAATATGGTAATTGATTTTGTATGAATATTATACTACCTACCACCTAAATTAATAAAGACGAATATACCTTAATTTCATACTGTATCCTTCGCATAATTGTATCAAATGTATTTCAGAATTATAGTATGTATAATATATTTCTGCATTTATAATTATACGTTAATTTTAATTAAATTATTGATGTAGGGATATATCTAATGCTAATTTAATATTTAAAAGAGTCCTAATGATTTCAATAAATTAATTTATAATTATAGCATAGTATTTATAATACTACTGGTATTATTCCGAATATGAACTAAACGATTAAACAAATAATTTAAGCAATTACTATTAACTCTTCAATGGGGTATAACAATCTTATAACTTACGACCGTGTACCAACATTTCTTTGAGAGCACCATTTTTTCAAGAATATAAAAAACGAAACATATTTTTAAAATTGCCTTATTATAATATTTGTAATGCCATGCAAGCACATTCAATACAATACAATACGTTAGCCATTGGGTCCGGAAATAATGTACAACGGAATAATAAAATGAGTTCGTTCATAAACTTAATATTGTTTGAATCAAACAGATTTTCCAAGATATTCAATAGAATATTAAGGTAACAGAATTATGCATTTAACATCTTGAGAAATAAGCACTCGACATCACGTTCCTTCCCCTACACGGTTCAATAAATTAAGCGCCTAATATTATAGTTTCGTAAAAACTCGTAATATTATTATTATTATATGAATGAAACCTCTCTTCTGTGTATACATGCCTTTTAAAAAGGCGCATACATTTATGTGAATATTATAATGATTTGCTAAGTATACGGTCCGTGTTATACGTTCACATTTTTTTTTTATATATACATAATACTATTATATAGGTACCTACCTATTTTTTTACCTCTATTTTTTTATTTTTTCACGTTCACGCCAAAACTAGAACAAATCATGCGTGAAAAGTATCAAGCACATTTAAAAGTTTTTCGTAGTTTTGTGCACCAGTGTGAAAAGATATTGTACGACAGATAAAAATACGGCTGATTGTCGGGCGCGGCGGCGGGGTTGGACGAAAGTCGTCGGGAATGGAGTGTTTTTATTTATTTTTTTTTTATCTGATTTACAGTGATAAAAAAAAGTAACACACTGTACTACGACTGATCGGGTGATTTAAACTTCTAACGCGACTAGCTTAATACAGTTAAAGTTAAAATTCATACGGAGTTCATAACTACTAAGTTGTTCTGAAAATCAATTGGAATGCAGGGTTGGACGAGTGAACGTATATTTGTTTAACTCGATATGTTAATATAGGTAAAAGTAGTTTAAAAGTTAACTGATATATTTTTAATAACTTTGTTAATAGTTTAAAAAAATGGATCAAACAATTAATTAAGTTAAAATCAACTCAATTAAAATTCTAATAACATTCTAATTGGTATAAAAAAGCAAAAATACAAAATAAAATAACAATGATAATATTATTAGGTGTACTATCGACATTTAAAATTATCAATCGTAAAATCATAATCACTGGTATGCTGATATACTAATCAGTGGGTCATTTAAGTATAATTTAAGTTAACTAGGTAATTTAGATCCATACAAATGTATTTCATACAATTAACATAATTGCATAAATAACAGTTAGTTGATTAAAAAAATGATAAATCATTCAATTTGTGAAACTAAATCGTTCAATATAATATGGTGGATAGTCTGAGAGGGATGTCAGAAATCGCAATCTGGGAGGTCTATCATTTTCCATTTACAGCTCCCGTGTCTAGTGAGGAGGCAGTTAAACACGACCCAATATCTCATCGAGGTAGCTGATATCCCGGTATCGGATTACCTAGTGTTTGTGATATGTTGTGGTTGTCCAGAAGATTTGATATTTCACATTCTGATTTCCATTCAGCAATTCCGTTGTAGTGGTTCTCAATAAGTTATCTCATATTTATGTGAGCGGGTTTTCTAGATTTCAGCTAAGGATTCCATTGCGAGTGATATCCTGGTGAATTGGAACAGATTTATTTTCAGACCATTTGTCTATTCCCTATGACTAACTGCCTTATGGCGTATATAAGGTAGTATAATGTTGCACAAGACAAGAACTCACTGTTTCGGTGTTGATTTTACACATAGGCGCAAATAGTGTTTGAGATTTGGGGGGGCTAACAGGGCTAATAGGGCCTTACTTTGATAATATTGAATACACTTAAAACAAAATGTAGGAAATGTTTTGGAGGGCTATGGACATTTTTGGGGCGGCTTAGCCTCTAAAGCCCCTCCCCCCATTTGCGCCTATGATTTTACAGTGCCAAAGATGGTTCTCACACAATACTTGTTGAGCTGGACATCAATTTTATTGCAATCAGAACTGTTTAGCCACACTGCAGGTAGGCGTACACTGCGGATGAGTACACTAGGGCTAGAGCAAGACGTTCTTTATGTGGAACTAGACGATCTCCAGGATGAGCCTGCTAGTTTTCCCATTATGTTATTTCTAGTTTCAATCTATTATAGCTGCAGTATTTAATATGTATCTTTTGTCATAAATTATATTGCCCTCCATTGTTTTTAATTTTGTAACATAGAATTAGATCATTATCATTTACCAACTACCGTGTACATTTGCTGCATGATAATACATTACATTTATTGGTTTAAAATATTTAATAGAACAACGAAATTATACTTAATAAAATTAATGACAAAAATGTTTTGTTTTGAAATTTACAATCGTACAAACATGTTACCCGTTAATTCCACAACTGTTTATGCAAAACAATTATGGAACTCGGGGTTGCAAAATATCGGTTAAGCTGAAGTACAATGTGATTAACTTAAAATTAAACAACATAATATTAAAAATACTAAAAACATTTGCATGAAGAATATAGAAATTCAAGTAGTGTTGATATTGTTAATTAATAACGGAATGCCGATAGAGACTCAACTTCCATATTTTTATAATTTATTTAATTATTCAGTTAAAACAGGGAAAAAAATATGTAAAGGAAAATTCACAGATTTTGTATAGACCATTTTTATTCATCGTCAGTACACGGCTAATATTTAAATCAGTTAATTTATAAAATAATTCTTTACAGGGAATTAATATGAATTATATGCTTACATAACATAATATTATATTCTAATAGTCATGATAAATTATGTCACTTTTCCACTGACATTAGTATTTAATTAACAGCTGCTGACCAGCTGTTGACGCAGTTCTTATGATACATTAAGCGTTATCGTTACCAAACTGACAAACTATACCAAACTATACCAGCATGTTATATTATAAATCACTCGATCATGTCTTGGAACTCGTTCAGACTGCGTTAAGTATTTATTGCGTATAACTCACTAAAAGTTCTATAAATCGATTTTGTAATGGATTCCGTTCAGACAAATTGCACCTACATTTCCCGGTATTAATTATTAATAAATAAATAAATAAATAAATAAATAAATAAAATCTATTCGTAAATGCTTTAGATATCCTTGTCAAATCGATTATCGATATCAAGTCATAATATTATTTCCTGGTTTAAAAAAAATTACAAATAAATCATAATTTTCTTTCCCGATGCGCCAATATTTTTAATTTTGAGAATATTGTTCAATTTAAAGTATTACTAATATAATAGCCTGCAATAACAATTAGAATTTAAATCGTATGCAAACAAACGCACAATATATACACGTCTTTCTTAGTTTAATGTATTATACATTATGTATTCAGGTATAATGTATATTGTAGTTAATAAATATTTTGAGAATATTTAATTTTAATTTATAGAATATCAATTTTATTGGAATATGATAGGTACCCTTATTGATGAAACACAAGGGTGTGATGAAATTTGTTATGTTTAGAACGTGAATGATTTAAACGGAGAAGATATTTTAATATTATAATATAATAATAAATTATAACATCAATCATTATTTATACAATTTATAGAATATTTAAATTATATGGTTTTAATACTGTGATGCGACTTCTAGGATAACTTTCAAAAAAGTAATCTTATCAAGTTAATTACAAATTTTAAGTCTTACGTGCTAATTAGGTCTCTTCACCGACTGCTTTTGAAAAATATAAACGTGTTGTCTGGAAGTGTTTTGGAGTCTAGCTGCTGAGGGACGAGAAAAATTGTATTTTATTAGAGTAAGCTTTGAATCCTTTGAAAAAGGTGATTGCCATTTCAGTGATATTTTCAATTTAGAGATCATCGTTTAGCACTTCTTTGTTACATATTAATGCACTTTGGCGACGAACAAAGACAAATTTATTGAAAAACTTGAATCGTTTGAATGTTAACTTTTTTGGCCGGGCCCTAAAGGATAATGTTTATTTCCATATAGGACGAAAGATACTTTTGGGTATGATAATAATATGTTGATATTATACCTTATTATGGTTTCAGTAGATGATTTATACTATATTTAGTTCTTTGCGTTTTTACGAGGGCCCCATGTTAGATTCCAATAATTATAAATCCCAAATATTTAACCTTAAGTTCTTCATTGAGCATAATGCATAATGCATCATGGTCATCAAGGGTTAACATTTTGTGAATAAGTGTGAATTTTTTTTAATTAACTTTAATTTTTCATTTTTGATTGTAAATATTTGAAGTAATAGTAATGAATAATCAGTAGCTACAATTTTGTAAAGTAACAAAATTATTACAATAGGTAATTACAATTTATAATATAAGCTAGTTTATGATGTAAAATGTACTTTAAAATATGCTTATTCACTATGTATATACTATGTATAAAAATTGAATTGCATTAAAGAAGTATAATGAAAAACTTTAAATAGGTATAAGGTAATTTGTAGTTCATTTTAAAATAATAATTAACCGACTTTTATCAAATATTAAAGCCCATATACTTTTATTTTGCTATTTTTTGCTATATTTTTCTAAAAATGTTGTACTTTTTACACTACGAGATACATTTTTGTTACCTTAAGCTTAAATTTGTTTGTGTTCAATATTGCTGATCACCCATATCAAAGAATAATAGTTATCCCGACAAAATGTACAATCTACATTTTATATTACCTCATATTACCAGGTCGACATTACAATAATAAACGTATCAACCTAGAATATCAAAATAAAAATTTAATATAATTTTGAAACAATTTGGGAAATTCACACTCTAGTTCAAGAGCTATACTGACGGTTTGACCTTACCCATTTAAGCTCACTTAATTTTTGAATCGGGCATTCTGAATATCATCAAGAAATCGGTAGAAGTGTAAACCGTTATTTTTTTGTTTTTGGTTGAAGGGAGGGAGGGTGAATAAAAAAATGTTTTTATATGTTTGAGTAATTGGGGCCGGAGTGGCGCAGTGGTCCTGCAGTTGACTACGACTCGCACAGTCATCGGTTCAATTCATAGCAAAATTCAAAAAATTTGTGTGGTTCTACGCGATCACCATTTTTCGTGCTGTCGTTTGATTGCGTCATCCGGTTTCCAACTAGGTCCTACTTAAACGGGAGTGAAGACTGCACATGTCTCCTCTTGGAGAAGGGGGGTACTATCATGCATATAGTGATAAATACATATACAAATATATCAAATGATCTCCCTACTACCTATACTAGTATTGACAAATACCATGAAGTCAAATACAGAAAAATATATATATATTATGTTTTAGTACTAATATTTGCCTGTCGATTTTTTAATAACATCTTTAAATATTCTAGAATCATTTGGTGTTGGTGTCGGACGCGCTAAAATTGTTTGATTTTTTTTCCTCCCCAAGCTGGTCGACACTTCTTCCAATTTTTTTATTGTATTCAGGAGGCCAAATTGTATAGACTATAAAAAAATCAAGTGAGTTAAAATGAGTAAGACCAAACCTTCTGTAGCTCTTGGACTAATTATATGAATGCGATTTGAACACTACAGTTTAATGTTATATACTTTAGTTAAAATATCACTATGTCGAGAGCGGTTGATGTTGTTGCTGTGGCAGGCGGCATTATGTGTAGTTTTAAGGCGAATGTTTAAACAGAAATTCTTAAGCAAATTTAGATGAAAAATCTTTGAATACTAAAATAATATTAATATTCTATATTGTATCAAACGAAATAACACAGTAATGCAAGTAGGTACTGCTTTACTCAGGAGAGACTGCTGTACCAATAGAAGCTGTCGAGTACCTATGTCATTGTAATGTGTTATATTTGAATTTAATAATAAACCATTCAACACGAAAAACGATTTTGAGTGGAAACGTTGTCGTCCTAGAATAGTTGTATGAATATTCAAATTTAAGAATTAAAAAAAAACTTTATAATTTATAAAAATCAAAAATATTACTTGGCTATAAATAACGTAACATTCCGGTAAACTTTTTTTTTTGTTTATGGAAGAAAAATGTATGGAGATCTTCTATTAACATGTGTAATGTTAGCTATGAAAAGAAAAACATTTATGAATTTCTAAAAAAACTAAACTAATAAACTCAAAAAAACTTCGAGATTTTGATGAATTTTATCAATATTTGAACTCTAAATGCATATAAAATATAATAGTGTCTTTGTATTTTTAATATTTTCGAACTTCCGTTAAAGAACATTATGAAGAACTTTGCATTACATTTGCAAGCTTTTTTACTCAGTGAGAAGTTGTTATCAAGAAAAATAGTTTTTAAAAAATTCTCAAGGGTATAAAAAATAGTTCAAAAAAAGTAAAAATATAATGTTAGTATAAATATTTGGTAACAGTTTTAAGTGTATGGCTATTAATTTTTAAGTTATTAAATTCATTTAATTAACACAAATTGGTTTTGGGTAAAAATAACCAGGGTTTTCACTATTTTATTATTTTTGCTTTCAAATACTACTAAGAATTTTACATTTTAGATTTTGAGCGGAGCAAAAAATGTATTGATTTTACAATGATATGTGTTTTTTTTTTAAATTTAAGAATTTTCTATATCTTTTCGTTTTACTTATTTAATCTATCTTTTCTGATAGGAAAGTTAATCCAGTTGGTACTTTGGGGAGTCAAAATTAAACATTTTCCAGTAGTTTTCTAGAGTGCCGTGAAAAACAAAAGAAAAATTAAGGAAAACGGGAATTTTTACACAAAATCAATTTTTGTTGTTGGTGTCACTCTATAACAAATGACCGTAGATACATGATATTTTGACTGAATGTTTATATTAGCATTTTCTATACACCATAACATATTCAAAATATTTCTACTTATTTTGAGCTGCTTACGGACATTTTCAGTTTCCAATTTTTTAGTTTTTTAATCAATAAATATCAATAAAATGTTATTTGTTTGGCAAAATTGCGGGAAAATTTAATACAGACTTCTGATATATTGTTACATTGCAGTAAGTAAAAGCTTAAAATGTAATGCA
>NC_042495.1:82910977-82914052 GCF_005508785.2 Acyrthosiphon pisum
AAAATGTATCAATTTTAAAATTTAATAATTATTTTGTAGTTAAAAATGTATAAAATTTTCAACTTTTATATCTAAGAATTGAAAATTTAAAACGAGGTTCCACGTAAATTGGTTTTATATAAATTACATTATTCAAAATAATATCATCAAAATAAATATACTTAGTAATATCAAAGACAGACTGACCGTCTTCGCTCCGAATCGTTTTTATTATACAATGATGTTATTTTATTGAATTCAAATTTAACACCATCCATTACAGTTACCCTACTCTACAGAAAAGCGACACACACTTTCTCACCTTTTTTTATGAAAGTAAAAACTTGTTGACAATCTGCTATTAAAATTTGTAATTTTTATGATTTTCTAACTGAAAAATAATTTGCAAAATTCCGGGATTTTGATGAATCTTGTCAACATTTTTACTAAATGCATATAAAGAGAATTGTGAATGCATATCTTTAATATTTTTGAACTGCTATTAAATCAACTTTTGAGGAGTGACGCATTACATTTTTAAGCTTTTTACCTAGTGAAAAATTTTTTATCGTCAGTATTTTTTTAAAAAAAACTATTAACTACGACAAATTAATTAACTGATAATATAATTATATATAGATTTTATAGCACGGTGAATTATAAATTTAATGAAACTAATTAATTATATTAAGCAAAATTAAATAAATAAATAATTAATTCTAAAAATCCATTTTAAATTAATTTATAACAATATATATTTTATGTGTATCTATTTTTTTAACAAGAAATTTTCTACCACAAATTTTTATGACAGACAGAAAAAAAACCACACACAGTTTATTGTAAATATAATAGATTTATGCTACATTCAGAATCTATAAATCAATTATATCATCAATTGAATTCAAAAAAATGTTTGTTACGGTTTGGGTACTTGATTGAACAAATAACATAGAGTCAAATGAAATAGAAAATCTAGGAATAATTTTTTTATTCTAGTTGAAAGTCTTATAATATGAATGTGAAAAACAATATGTTATTGCTTATCGGTTGAAAATTAAATGATAAATGTTTCGACGTTATTATTTTTAACATTGAGTTATTTGTTTGAAAATTGTTCAATTGTAAATATAGTCAATGAACACTTATTGAAGTCTAAAATGTGGAAATTGTTTACCGATTTCCTATAAGTCCTGTCATTTGTGTCAATATTGTTAGAGCCAAGAAAATAGTTCGTGAAATGAAAAATAAAACCTAAAACCAAGAATATAGACGAATTTGGCTCAACTTCTATAATCCCAATGGGGCATATTAGCTACTGTTGTCCATCAATCACTATACCTACTAGTTCAAGTTCTACCTGTCGGATATAAACCGATGACAATTCCAGTTAAGGTGCAACATTCCCTTATCCATTTCTTTTACAAAATTTCCATCAATAATACCAACTTTGCAGAATAATATGTTAAGTGTTTTCATGTTAAATTATATAAATATATCAATGTCACAATGAAAATAGTATATTACTAATACGGCAGTTAGTGGTAATTTTAACATGATTTTAATTACTTTAGTCTGAAGTTTCTATGTAGGTATTTTTTTTATTATATGTATTATATTTTTGTATAAAATAAATATTATAATATATTGATATGTCTATTACAACTATAAATTTATGACCCGATTAATTCAAACCAATAATAAGAAAAGAAGAAAAAATTGGCAATGATATTATTTTGACATTATATAAGAAAAGACGGCAAAACTATTATAGATTTAAGGCCGTATTCATAGTCAACGATTAGGAATAAATATTGCTTAAGCTATATTATTAAAACTTATAAAGGTACGGCGTAATAACTCGAGCCTTTACGGCGATTCATTTTATATTTATTTACAAAGCTAAAAGTCATTATTTATATAATAAATTGCTGCAAATCGGCCTACATCATACAATTCTATGACATATATTATAATATTTGATAAGTAGGTACCTAAAATTACTTTGATTATTTCCAGATCCACCACCTCAATCATATTATATTGTTGTACATTCATTTTCTAACTGAGTATTCTAATGACTTGTACTTCGTACAGTGTATAATATCAAATTTTATATAGAACATCAAAGTTTTCAATCTTAAACCTATACATTATAATATGTCTGATCGCTGACTGTTTTTGAGACTCGTAAAATTATAAAATGATGGAAGTGCATTACTCTACCTTTACCGTCACCACGATAAGAGCATATATTAGAATACGTCTGTCATTGTCGATGCTTTAGAATAAATAATGCTTAAGCTATACTTATGACTCAAATGAGATTCATAAACGAGACTTTAGCTTAGGAAAAGAGACAATATTACTTAAATTAAGGTTGGTCGTGACCTACCTTAAGCATTGCTTTTCGTTATTATCACAATATTTTTATTTTTTAAATTATAAAAATTAGCTTAAACAATACTTATTCTTAATCATCGACTATGAATACCTACGACCCGTAGTTTATATGGTATTGTCTTATCTACTTAGTGTAGGACGGAGATAGACCTAACCTACATTAATATTATTGAATATTTTATTCTATTATTATTTTTTTTTTAGTTTTTATCCATAATGGAATGCATAATAATAAGTGTTTATGGCTAAAAATTAATAACGACGTATACTTATGAATCACGTAATATTTTACAATACAGGAAGTTATTAATACGCTTGCAAAATATTTTGTTTCTTATTTTATAATAATATTATGTACATAATAAGTTTAAAGTACATACAAAATACCTAATGCAATATTATTCTATCATCTTAAAACCGACAAGTTTAAGAAAATCGATGACAAAATATTTTTGAATGAAATTCATTTATGAGACGATATTGAAAATTCAAATTTACCTGAAATAATTCAGTAAACAAAGGTGATTAAATATAGTCGTATTTATATTGTAGCTGTATGCCATTTGGCATTCTTTATAAGCTTATAACTATTGTTATGACTTATAAACTATTTAGTCTTAAAATATATGTAATATAAAGATCTAAAACTATCTCACGATTAATATATAGTGATTACTAGGGTTCGGATTTAAA
>NC_042495.1:82914834-82919056 GCF_005508785.2 Acyrthosiphon pisum
TTCAAATCCGAACCCTAGTGATTACATTCTATAATATAGAACTGGTTTTGTTAAACAGAAATATGCATGGATACAATCAGGTTATAGCCCCTAAAAATAGTATTAAAAATAGAGTAAAAATAATATAGACAATAAATTAGATAACATAATATTGTTCTCTTCTTATTTTTATTTTGAACAACTAGGTGTTTTATTTGGTAACTTTAATATTTATACCTGAAATATATAACATGCACAATGCACATAGTTTTAAAAATATAAAAAAGAGTCAAAAAATAAAATTATAACATATTTATCAGGAATTAATTAATGAATAATAAATTGAACATATACATACCAAAATTAATACTTCACAGTACTTAAGACTTCATAAAATTACTTTAACTACATTTATAATATAATGATTATCATACTTATCAGTTATCAGTTCAAGCGTTATGCCGTTATTCAACTTTTCAACGGTCATTTAATTTTATTCTAAATATCCTCATGTATTGTAACAGTCTAAACAACTTTGTTATAAACAAATATTTATACGCAAATTTTCCATATATTATAATATATTTTACTTCATGCATTTTAATTATTTTGGTATTTCACTCGTAAACAAAAAAAACGTCATTCTGATAAACCTTTCTTTCCAAAGATTCGGATTCAATCTTCTGCCCAGAAACGCTAACAGCTTTTATTTTTATATATTTTGGTTAACATTTTGTTTCCACTTTTTCTCCAATTATTAATTTTATATGTTCAATAATTAGTTAGGTAACTTTTTTTAAACATTCTTTTTTAGTTTTTTTAATTTAGGTTATAGACAGAGTATCTCCTCTATATACCAATATTATATTGACAACTTTGTACTAACATTTTGAACATTTTACGAATATGCGCAAACTTGTTTATGTATAGACGTGATTCGCGGACTTGCGGTTATTATTACGTTGAGTGACGTATATTATTAAGTAAGCCACGTGGTAAAAATACAGATCGCTGTATTTACACTGTGGCATAAAAACATTTTATACAAATCATTTCGTATCCCAAAAATCAAATAGGTATATTTTATTTTCCTGATTTATTTACTCCGACTAAAATAAGAAAACCAATCAATGTTGATTTTTCCAGGATATTCATTTGCTGACAGTCTTTTAGAGTTTTATTTTTAAAATTTTTGATACTTCTTCAATATAAATATTAATTATTGTACAGAAGATAACAATCATTATTGTCCTTATTTTAATATATTCACAAAAATATTAAAAACAATCAACAATACAGTATTCTATATACGTTTATTACTGATTTTGGACCCGCAGTTATGTAATGATATCATGAGATATTATAGTCATACTAATCGTTTGGCCAAATTTTTTTTTTTCCTTACCTTTTCCACATATTTTAAAATGTCTTTTAGATTTACCACTTTAATTGTCAGTTTTCGTTCTGTTTCATTTTCGTTATTTTCTAATAAATGGTCTTCTGCTTCTATTTTCATCGTCTATCCTGATTCATCTGAACAATCACTGTCAATACCATTCAGCATGCCAAGTAAACAGTTTTTTTCAAATTCGTACAATGTTCTGTAAAAATAGAGACTAGTAATAAATTGGATTTTCATAAGATCCAGAAGAAAAATTATCACCTAAAGGTAGAATATTACTAGACTTGACTTTGGACGTCTGTTAATTTTATGATTAGGCCCTGCTGATATCAAACATAATTTTATCATGTATCAATGCCAATATTCAATCTTTTGATAACACGAAAATAGAGTTAACTGTGATTTAACTTCCCGAATAAAAATCTTATTTGCTGCCGATATCTTGAGTATTAATAAATTGTCCATGATTAAAGTCATCTAAGTATAAAGTATTGTCTACAGACGTATTAATTACACTTGCCAAAAATATTATTATAATCATGATAGG
Organism: Acyrthosiphon pisum; assembly: GCF_005508785.2. Lineage (NCBI taxonomy): Eukaryota > Metazoa > Arthropoda > Insecta > Hemiptera > Aphididae > Acyrthosiphon > Acyrthosiphon pisum. The sequence continues at coordinate 82,916,763 of NC_042495.1, forward strand.
TTTTTTAGAGTTGTGCACACAAATTTCAAAATATTAAACAAATAATATCCTAAGAAAAAAATTCTAAATATTATGTTCGTACGATTATTATTCTTCCATAGATATTTCAAAATGTTGAGATACTTTATACATTTATTTTTACTGTAAGCTCCTTGACTCAGAATGTTCGTTATGTCTATATACAACGTAGGTACATCTGTTCCAAACGCACATTATCATGAATTTTGCTCATAATTTGCTTTTTTAGTAGATAAGGGGCTAATGGGTGAGTTTTTAGCCGAAATAGGGTACGCTGAACACTATCGTGCACCTAAGATGTTACTTGTTAGTAATTTATAAAGTAATCTGTGGACTTTCGCTTTTGGCCATATGCTCGATGCATTAAGTAAACATTTTAAAATTTTATTTTACAATTAACTTTAATTACAATTGCAATTCTTTCTGCTCGTATTGATTAAAAAAATAACCTACTTTTTAAATGTTTAATACGCTGTTAAGTATTATTTCATCCAATTAAACTATATTTTAAACGCAATTAAAATTGTTATCTGTCTTTACACGCACGTATTGTTTATAATTTCTTCAATACTATTTCACTCAAATAAATTTGATCAAATAGATGAACGATATTAATTAATAATTATACATTTAATAAACATTGAAATAAAACTGTGCGTGTAAGATCGTTTAGCTATTATACGTAGGTACCTTTGTGAATGTTTTCTATAAAAAAAAAGTCGTAAATTTGATTTTTTTTATTTCTAATTTTCTAGTGAATGGTAGATTTTGATACATCACCCTATTAATTTTTGTTACAAATTATCGCGTGCTGCAGAATTAAATATCCAGCATTATATTGTATTATAAATCATATTTACTTGTTCCAAACAAAAACTATATACGCAATATACACGTCATATTTTGGGTAAAAAAATAAAAATGTTCATAGTAGTTGTACAATTAATGTATCTAATATTTTAAACGAAATAATATAATACTTTATAGATAACATTATCTAAACTATCCAAACTATCCATTTACATTATTCGTATCATTGAATAACGATATAACAATTAAAATTAAGAATAAAAACAAATATACAATTTTATCTAAAAATAAATAATATCAGTTAGCAGCATTATATTATAATATTATTATTATTTACAAGTTATAATAAAAATATTGACTAAGGAATTATTATAAACAACACATAAGATTATAACAATTTGTTTTGTAATCATAATACAGTTTTTTATATTAAAAATATCAATACTTATATAGTGTAACTAAAATTACTCACGATTCTTAGAGCTCACAATAAATTATAACAATGAATGTAATCTACGTTAAATAATCGTTAATTATTTTTTTACAAAATCCAGACCGTTTCTAAATCTTAACGATAAATTGTTATCTTAAGAAAATACCAATTTAAAATGTATTTTTTGTATTAATAATGTCACTGCTGTCATAAAAAAATCATTATTAAGAATTAAAAATAATATTCCTTCACTTTTTCTAAATTTAAGTTGTGGTTTTATTACATTTCTGAATTACATTTACAAAAAAAAAAAACGAGTTGTATTAATTCAAATAAAAAAAAGGCGGGTAAGTCGTGGATGTCGCTCTGCTGTACAGTAGGTTACAAGTGGGTTACTGTAATGGATGGAATTAAATTTGAATCCAATGATATTATATCATTGTATACGAAAAACGATTCTGAACGGAGATGATTTGTCAGTCTAGGATATATTATTTTTAAAGAAAAACTTATGGAGAACCTTGTACCAAATTTTAAAAACTTAGTTATAAAAGAAAAAATTTTTACGATTTTTCAACCACTAAATTACTTGCAAATTTTCGCAATTTTGACATATTTCGTATAAATTTGAACTTTAAATGCTTATAAATAAAAATTGTGACAATATATTCCTTTTATTTTGCAACTGCTATTGTAAAAATATGTTAGGAGCCTTGTATTAAATTTCCAAATCTTAGAATTAAAAAGAAAAACTTTTATGAATTTCTGTCTAAGATAATTTGAACATTGCCGTAATTTTTACGTATTTAGTCAAAATTTGAACTTTAAATGCTTATAAAAAAAAAATCGTGACTATATATTTCTTTTATTTTTCAATTGCTATTGTAAAAATATATTATGAGCCTTGTATTAAATTTTGAAATCTTAGATATAAAAGGAAAATTTTTTATGAATTTCTAGCATAAAATAATTTACGAATTTTCGTGATTTTTACATAATATGTTGTCAAAATTTGAACTTTAAATGCTTATAA
>NC_042495.1:82919372-82997805 GCF_005508785.2 Acyrthosiphon pisum
TATTAATTTTCAAGTTTTCTATCTAACCAAAAATTTTTTATCTGTTATTTTAAAAAAAAATACTTAGAAAAATTGAAAATTTCATTTGTCTATAAATAGCTCAAAAAAAGTCGAAACACTTTGAAAATTTAACCCTGTATAGACAACGCTAATATAAACATCTGTTGCAAATTTCAAGTGCTTACAATAATTATTTTTTGAGTTACAGTAAAATTAAGTTTTCGTTTTTGTCAAAAATTGGTTTTGCGTAAAAATTCGCGTTTTTCCGTTATTTTTTTAAGGTTTTTCCTGCCGCTTTTGAAAAGTATTGGGAAATTTTCACTTTTGACCCCCCAAAGTACCAACTAGATTCACTTTCCTTTCAGAAAAGGTACAACTTTTGAAAATCGAAGCATTTTTACTGCTCCAAAAGTTGTCGTCAGACACAAAAAAAAAAAAAAAAAAAAAAAAAAAAAACACACATCATTGTAAAATCAATACATTCATCACTTCGTTCAGAATCTAAAAGTATCAAATGATTATAAAACTAATGCTGTTAAGTGCTTTTTTTAATTACTTCATTTTTTTATATAGTATTTTGATGCATTTATAGTGATCATGTTTTATACTGAATAATATTGAGTGTATTATAAGCAAACAAAAAATGCATGTATAATATCCAAGAATACTTGAATTTAGTTATATTTTTAATGATACGTTTCTACGAACGGCTAAGAAATATATTTTTATCGTAATACTGTTTTATAAGAATGAATATTGTATCACAATAATAATTATGATAATATTTTATTCTTAATTGGTCAAAGAGCTAAATAATTTTCTAATTGTAAATTATTTTTGTATAAAATATTAGATAGTAATATTATCATCGTCAAGGACGATTGAAAATGAGACAAAAATGACTAGATGCGAGATGTATAATACAATATATTATTTTATTTTCCCATATAGTTCCACTAATCCAACATGTATAATAACTAGGGTGTGTACGTCTGTACTATTATAAATGTTTAAGGTCGAATAAAAATTCCATAAAATCAACAACTATATTTGTGTTAAATTAATTGGTTTCATTCAAAATGTATCATTTTACATTAATTGTATCTAATTAAAATTATTTATTCAATGTTGACAATGGATTATAATGTTTATGTTTTTGATTCTGTTTAACAGATATCCACCGGAACAGGCATCATGTCCTCGTTCATCAACGTTCACATCGTCGTTCCTGAGGTCCACATTGATGGACCAAGTGAACTCCACGTAGACATGGGCAGCATAATAAATCTTCTCTGTATCATCGAAAAAGTAAGTGCTCGTTATTTTTGACACAATATATTAGCAGTAATTTCATAAAAATGAAATAAATATTAAATTTAGTAACACTTTATAGTTGATTTACATTCAAAATTTAAATACAAATCAATAATATTGATATTTTATTAAGATGTATACGTTCCTATAAACGATATTTATAAAAGTTGATTAATATTTAAGTACAACAAATAAAAGCACAATTCTCTGCGAAACAGAGTTCTTAATTTTAAATCATTGTAATGTTTTTAAAGGTATTCTGGTTTTTCAAATGAAGTATACATTAATATATAATATTATAAATATATTTTTTTTTTTAATTTTTAGCTTTAACCACAGATGTTAATATAATTATTATACATAAATATTTACATTTTGTTTTTAAATTGTACTTTATAATATTCAAAATAATTTATAGAAATTAAATTTTTCTTAAGAATTTAAAACTTTGATTTCTGCGTCCTATTGTGGTCCAGAATCTCTCACAGTTGGTTAAGTATATTGTTCTCTCCTCATATTGTTCATCATATTATTGACGACAAGCTGTTTAAATATGTTTCACCTTTAGCTATTTTCTACAGTTAGGCATTTTGTGGGTTCTGGAATAAATTGTATAATTGTACTCGTAGTTATATAAGAAGGAGCAGCATAACATAATATTTTACAACTTTATCATAGTCTGTACAAATGTATGTCATTAAATTGCATACTCATTGCGCCGTGAAACATAAGCTTCCAAAATTGTTACAAATCTCTATAATCATTTATTTTTCATTATTACATACATATTTTTATATTTTAAAATGTTGATAAAGAGTACTTTTTCGAATTTAAATAATATGATGATTTTCAATATAATATTTTTAGATTCCTATTTTTGTTTCTTACATAATAATCATAACAATAATTTCCACTTTCATTAATTTATATTTAATCATCGTTTTGGTTTTTAAAAAAACTATATTGTATGAATCGTTTTTTAGAGTCCACAACCTCCACAGTACGTGTTTTGGTATCACAATGAAAAAATGATCAATTACGACAATATAAGAGGTGGTATTGTAGTTAATACAGAAAATGGAGGCCGTAGTACCAGTAGGTTGACCATCCACGACGTTATTGACACTGACAGTGGCAATTACACATGTGAAACTGCAAATGCCGAACAAGCTTATGTTTACGTTTTTGTATCTGAAGGTAAGTTAAAATGACATATCAACATTTAATATAAATGATCTACCTCAAGTAAAAAAACAGTATAATATTATATTATGACTTTGTCATGCAATGTCTAACTCTAAATCCCTTCTAATATCACGTAAATATTGGTTATAATATTATACTCCCTGGATTTTTAGACCTACAATAAAAAATAATGAACTTATCCTCCAATTAAAATTGTTGCAACTATATTTATTTATTTCGTTTTTGATAAAACCAATAAATTAAAAAAATGTGTTGTATTGATTGTCAAATCATAATAAAAATATGTATTAAATAAAAACAATGTACGACTGTTGTTGTACCTGTTGTCCGAGTGTTGGACTGTTGTGGGTGTAACGATGATAACTCGCGAGTTTCTCATGAAATAATCGATACAACATTTTTTAGCAGTAAATCGTGTTCGACGGAAATACAGTAAAATTTCTCGTTCAAGAATGTTCGTGATCGGGTTGAACAGTTGCATCCCGCAATAACACCACTTGGTGGATGCGGTGGTAAGTGGGTGAAATAATATGTTATTATCATTGTCACATGACAACGGTAAGTTTGTTGTGGTTTGGAGTATAAAACACAGATCGAAGGTTTAGATTGACCGGGCCGTGACCAGGTCAGCACGTCGTCGCGGGGCTTAGAATTGTACGTTTATCTTGGGGGTGGATACGATATTATTATATTAGGCGTGTACTGAATATCCGGCTGGACTCTGCAGCAGGTGAACGGACACAATATTGGTCCGGATGTCGTGGAAACCGTCGTCGTCTGTGTACATACAGTGGTCGTCGTAGTGCTGAAGTGTTCCTAATACATTAGGTATATTATTATAGCAATATGATCCGTGGAAACCCTATTGCCAGCGATGCGTACACGAAACGTCAGCCGTACGTTCTGAATTCGTAGAGCGATCGTGTCTTATATACAAACAGTGAAATATTATTACCGATGACGGATGGTCCGGTCGGAAATTTGCCCCGTCGTATTTCGGACGACCACGACTAACAGCTAGAACGCCACGAAAAATGTTTTTTTTTGACCTGAATACATTCGAAACAGCAGATAATAATGAAGTAACCGAACGCGCGTAAAACAAACTGATTATAATATTACACTATAATAATATACACTAATATTTACATTCCAAATTCGACGAACGCGTCGCATACGAATACGCAAAAAAAACCTATTCAACGTTAATCGAAATAAATTATAAGAATAGTATCAAATCCATATAAAAAAACGCTAAAATAATATGCACTGCTCCCAAAAAGTATTCGTGTCCCCGAAGCAAAATGACTTACAACAAATTGATTACCTACTTATAAAAAATATTTCAAAGATAACCGAAATATAATATTATTATTATCTTGTGTTAGACGTGTCTACGACAGCTTTACACGTATTAATTTTAAGCCATGCTACAACATAATATAATTCTGTAGAAAAAATCGAAACATTTGGGTATAGGCAAAAGGTAAAGTGCAGGTGAGTGTATTACTATGTCAATGGGATAATGATATAAAAAATGTATGTGTATAATTTAGACGAAAGTACGACCTCGATATAGTTGTAGTTGTTCGTTTTCTTACGTAATGACAACGAACAACTGATGTTATAAGGAGATAGTGGTCCGACGGGGAGTTTTTCATACAATTTGAAAATTATTTTGGTGAATTTTCTTACTTTTTTTAAATTTTTACCATTGTTATAACACAAAAGTGTTATACTATAATATTTATTGTATAATCGTAGATATATTAATAATATATGTTATCGGGTGATCTACCAATAATTAACGAAAAACACTCTTTATTTCAGAAAACATTAACATTTAACATTTTGAAAATATTTAATTTGTACATTTTAAATTGTTAATAAACAACATTTTCGGAATAAAGTTATATTTTTCCAATTTTTCATCATTATTTTTTATTTATTTTATTTAGATATATATTTTATTATATTATTTTTATTTTATATATGAATTTGATACGTTATATTATTATTATAAGCAAGAGAGTAGAACAAAACAAAATGTACAGAGTACCGTTTTGTATTTCATTTTTGATTCTAAAAAACAAAAATTATAATAATATAAATTTAAAATTAATTCCATTTGAGTAAGTCTTATCATATTAGACTTTTTAGTGTACCTACTACATAATTGTTTTCCTGTTAAAGCAATTATTAACATTGAAACTGTTCATGCATTTATTATTAGCTTTTATCCAAACGCTAAAAAACTGTTAAATGAAATAAAAACCGGGAGAAGGAATAGAATATTAGTGATCAGGTTTAAATTTTAATGCCTAATTTAAAAAAATCAATTTAAAAATAACGGTTTTCAAATATATATAATTAAAAAAGCACTAAAAAAAAATGTAAATAAAATAATACGTCTTATTAGGTAGATTATTAATAATTATGTACTGAATAGTCTTTTATAAATCTTCTTATAATTAAGAAAAATTTAAACGTCTTGTAAAATTTAAACTCATACATGCAGGAACTTGGTCGATGATGTTTTAAATAATCAACAAATTAATGCATAATAATAACAATGTACACAGGTTATGTTGCACACAGTTTAATTGATTTTTCACTTTTCAGTTTCTGTTGCGTAGTGCAAAAAAGAGAAAATTTTTAACAGATATTGGAGATAATTTTAATATTAAAACCATCATCACATTACTAAATACTCTAATTAGATATGATATAATATAATAATACTATATGATAAGATAAAGAAAATTGATGTAAAATAAAAATAATATTCTTAATTGGATGTTCATTTTTTAGGAGACACAATGGCCGCTATATCACGTAGAAAGTCCACTGCTTCGGGAATCGAAGTGATGCTATGGTTTGTAGCATTACCACTGATGGTAATATCCATTAGATAAGGGGAAACGATTCTTATGTATAGGTAATAAAAATTATTATATGTATGTATTTTATCTTTGTAAAAAGTATAATTATTATAATTATTGTTAAACATTCTTAAAAATGTAATTTGTTTAATCGTGTTTTATTTCAATTACCAGAATTAAGTAAAATAATAACTTTGGAATAAATATTTAGAATTTAGCCAATTATTATTAACTAATTAATTAATCTCATAAACCCATACTTAAAATTATTAGTATCGTTACCATTAAATTTGTTTATATCTACCAATATTATATTACAGATACAATTTATTATTATATCTAAAAAGTGTTATAAAATTTAAATTGTATTAAAAACTATAATGTTACATAACCTCTTTTGATTTGGTTTTAATTATCGCACTTAAGTTATATTGTACAGGGTTACACATACTTATTTCCAAAAAAAAAAATATTATAATTTTATTTTAATCGAAATTAATTAAAACTTATATTATTAACGATAATATTACAATATTGTATATATCATTTTTTATATGACTCTTTTCCGTTATGCGTTGTACTATAATGTATAAGTTTATATTAATTAATATTTTTGGAAAATTAATACCTAAAACTAATTGTTTTTATTTTTAATTTTTTTTTTATTTACTAGTTGTTATTAGTGACTTAAGTTATCTTCTAATATATAATATTTATATGAAAAGTTAAAGTTATAAAATGTAAATGAATAAAAAACATCTATATTAATACATCTCTATGTATAGGTACCTATAACGGCTAACATGTTCATATAATTTTGTTTTCTCTGTACCTACTTATTTGATTTATTGGACGTAAATAGAATTGTAATTAAATACAATTATTATTAATAACTTACTATAATATTATATTAATTATTAGTATTTTAAAATTGTTGTGACATGATATATTTTAATGCTAATTGTACGTAATGAAATTTTGAAAACATCATAATATTAAGTATATATATTCTGGTAATAGGTTATATTGTTTGAAAACGACATCATCGGATATTCAATGTAATAAAATAATATAATTACCATGCTTATGTCGTTAGTCATAACTATATTATAATGTTAAAAAGGACTAATATTACGAAAGAATGATTGGAGATACCTAGTGTTGTTTATGTTTTAAAATTTAAAGGGCTCAATGAAAATATTTTATGTACAGAATTTCACAAGTTTTTATGTTTTCTTTTTTCAAAGAGCAAAAATGTTTATAACGTATTTCATGTAAAAACATATTATTACTTATAATATTACGATACAACTATCAACACATGCAGAGGTTCCTGAGATGTGAATAATTTTCATCAATTGGTAATATTATTTTTTTTTTCCATAAATTGTATTGCCAATTTGTAATACTATAATTATAATATTATTATGATACTTATAAGTCAGCTGCATACTATACGTGCTTAAGACATAATAAGTCCACTGTAAATATTCATTTTCTAACAATAACATATACAATGAATACTTGAATGTCCTTTTAATTATTGTTAAATAAATATTATAAAAATAAACTAAGTTCAAAACAAAATGGTGGTTTCGTTGTTTTGTTTTTGCGTTGCTTAGTTTTATGTGTTCACCAACATTATCATGGTATGTGATTTAAAACCATTAGTTATATTATATTTAATAACTTATGATCTATAATAAGTCCCAAGTTAAAGTATTTTTTTTGCAGTTATTACTTACTTGTGTTTTTAGCAACATTAAAAATGTTACTTTCGACTGTTTGATGTGTATGTAATAAATAATAATATAAGATGACGTAATGCACACGACACTATATTAGCTATTAATGCTATTAGAAAAACTTAAACGGAAACATCGTTATTTTTGATATCTTTAAAATTAATTTTATCGTTTTATTTTTTAATGACATAATTAAATTGGTCCAATCAAATTCGACGATAAAACCGTATAATTTAATTTATAACATTTAACCGCAATAAAACGACTGGTGCCTACTACGGATAAACGAAATTTCAGCAGTAAAATTATGGAACTTAACGCTGTAGAAGAAAGTTTGAGAATCTCATGGATTAATTGATACCGTTTGTAAAAGTCGTTAGCAAAGTAATAATAATTTGTACTTCTCGTTCTGGCGAATAATCGACAAACTTTTCATATTCATTCGACAGAATAACTCCTCCTTTTGTTTTTAAAGTTGTGTTGGTGATTTTGGGGTATAAAACAACAATGACGAACCGAATAACGTTCGTAACTGTTTTAAGACGGTATCGCGGACAATGTTGCGCCGAGAAATAAATTAAATGAATAAAAAAAAAAAAAACCTTTGCTTAATATTATGTCATCAGTTGTGCTTACTGCGGCGTGGATATAATCCGCGGGAATATGCCGAGGGTTATATTGCCTCGCCGTGACAGGATATGGAGGGGTGAAATAATGAGAGTGGAACACGCCCGCCTGGCGTCCGCCGGATAGGTCGATTATTCAATTTTGAAACTCGCCTTCCACAGGTCAGTGGGCGACGACGACGCTGACACTGCACATTTTTAATACTTAGCTCTATATACGCGTCGGACTTGCCGCCACCAAAAAGTTGTCACTCTCGACTATTTACTAGCGACGTCGTTTTAAATTAAACCGGCTGTCGCGGACGCCGAAATGTCAACGCCACTTCCGACTCCTCCGGTAGCGGCGCAGCAGCAGCTGGATCGATTGAGAAATTTGAAAATGGCCATTCCGTAAAAGTTTGTTGCGCGCGTTAACCGACGACGGCAGCTACGACGACGGCGAAACACGTCGTTGGCCAAGGTGATAGCCAAACGGTAATAGTGCTATGGAGTTTAGAGACGATGAAATATCGTGTATCATATTTTTTTAACGATTTCAGGTGCGAGATAGTGTTCGCTTTTGTGCAAAGTCAAAATCGCAGCAGCGTCGCGAGAATAGAGCTTGACGACAAACAAAGAAGCGATAAAGATCTTTTTCTTTTTTAACAATAACGTGCAAAGTGCTGAGCACACCGATTTAATGGTCGAAAATCTATTTTTTCGCGTGATTTATTGTGTTCAATCACGTTTGAATATCATCTACTTTAGTTCTATTGAACTTAAATTACTAAAAAATCAGTTTTTTAAAATATCACTGGAAATATTACACGCGATATAATATTAACACTGTGATCAATGGTTTTTTGTACACTAATTAACGATTGCGAGTTAAAAATTATTGGAGTTTTAAATGTTGACATACAGCTAATAAATTATATAGGCGCACAAATCAAATTCTAACGATTGAACAATTTCATTTTTAAACCTTATAGACTTGCAAGTTATAATTATGCAGCTTGGTAGACTGCTAAAAATCAAATATGTTTCAATTTATAGTTAAATAATGATAATCTATTTGCTGAAAAAGGGCAAATTGTCAATGATAAGTTATCATTAATAATATTGTACAATATATATTTTAAACTATTAATATTTTTATTGGAAACTATAATAATATAGATATATTTTCCACTCGAAATTGTTACTATTTTAATTTTCATACAAACTGATGTATTTACAATTTAAAAACGCTAGGTAACATGGTATTATATTTGACTATTATTTAATAGTTATAATTATAAACATAATTATAATATTTTATTGCGATACTGATGCCAGTTAAAATAATAACTAACAAGTGATTGCATATCAATAAAAAAATAGTAATGACTAGTAACTTACACGACAAAAAGTCAAGTAAAATTATCGAATGTTTATTATTATAATATTTTATCTTACACATTGTGTCCCGGTTTTACCAACAAAACATATTGATAAAAAAGAAAATATTATATAGGTAGGTAGGTAAAATTAAATTAATATTACTGAAAATGTCAAATTATAAAATGTTGTATTCTTAAATCAATAAAGTTGAGTACGTTATTTTAACAGCATATTATTATTATTATTATTATCAAGGTAAAAAGAATAAAAAAAACACGTTTATCCCTTTGCGCATACTTTTCAATGCTCGAAAATAGTTTCCAGATATAACTTAGAAATTTAATATAATATTATTGTTAGATGTAAATATATAATATTATATTATGTAACAACTTTTAAATCTTAAAACTTTTAAATTCACTTTTTTAATATGACATTTTTAGGAAATTAGGGTATAATATTAAACTTGTGGGAAAGTCAAATTCAAGTAGACAAATCTGTTTTGAGAATTCTTATCGCTTTAATAGATCAATTGGAATGTTTAAAAAAACACGTCTATAATACTATGTCACGCATGTATTAGACAAAAACAGAAAATCATGGTATCAAATCCCCTTAAGCATAAGTACGATACTTTAACAACATTATCAAGCATTATTGGGTAGGTATTAACAGAATGCATCGTTAAATAATGGCTAGAGTATAATTATACACGAAACATTTAATATTCTGTATAAATAATTATTATTGTTTATAGGAACATGTTTTTTTATGTTTGTGAAGGTATAATTTCATACTAAATTGTATTGCTTGGTTGGAAAACTACATACATTTGCATCGGTGAGTTCTCGAAAATGTGCAAATCATGTTCGATATAACAAATGAAAAGAATTAGAAATTAATTACAGTAGTGCAGTACAACGAGCAGATTTAAAATCAAAACCATTGAAAACAATATAATATAGTATACTACTTCGTGTTGTATATTAGCCAGTCTTGTAAAGTACTTGAGTAAAAGTATTTGAGTAAAAGTATTCAAATACGTATTCTAAATACATTTGAAAAAAGTACTTGGGCACACTATTTGAATACTTTTTTGAGAGTATCTGTATTTAAAATCAAATACTATTTTTAAATACTTTTTTCGTCTTATATTTTTAGTGGTCTATAATTTAATTGAATGTATACAGTCCATCGATTTACTAATAAAATTATAGACATTATACACGTACCCGCATTCGGTTATTCCTGGTAATCCGTCCTTGCATTATCACAGAATATGATTGAATAACATTTTACATTTGTAACCATTTTAGGCCTTTAGGGCCATTACAATGTCCGGCTAAGTGTCGGTTAACTTTAACCGGACATTGTAAGAACGGCCCCCTTCGACTAAACTATGGTATGTGTACTAGTTAAAACTTAAAAGCATCAAGTATCAATACGCCATTTGTATCATGCTGATTTTATTATATTTAAAACTAGATGGTGATAAAATAAAAAATTAATTCAGTTTACTAATGATTCAATTTATCTATAAAGTCATTAATCATTAGGCCAGGGTAAAGAGGTAAAACACATTTAAAAAAAAAAGTATTTGAAAGTATTTGAAAGTATCTGTGAATACTTTTTAAAAGTATTTGTATTTGTACTTAAATACTTTTTTTTTCCTGTATTCAGATACGTATCTTAAATACTTTTGAAAATAAGTTACTGTATCTGTACTTGAATACTTTTTAAAAGTATCTTTTACAAGGCTGATATTAGCCTCCCCCAACTTATAATATCGGTTTATTAATACAGATAATAAGACATAGTGAACAGATATGTAACGAAAAATTGAAATGTAAGACGACGTGTGAAGTCAATAATAGTATATTGTGTGGCAAGGGCGGGAAGTGAGCTATTTATTTATAATATACTGAAATTGCCTTCCCGCACGAGCCACACATACTATTTTTAATCACGCCTCTGTGATCATCGATCACGGCAAAGGTAATGGAGGGATCTATGCAACAACTATAAAAAAAAATTGACTTTTCTACGAAAACAATATTTCATGAAAGATAAGATTTGGTTTTATTTATTTTAATCGTCATGCATGGATGTTATAATATGAATATAAGATATAGCTTTACCTAGGTAACCAAAAGTTTATGTTTTGTAAGGACCCTGGTATAGATTTTAGTGTCTGGTTGTGCAGGAGATATGCGTGATATGCGTGATATGCGTGCCCAGCACTTTTGGGGTTTTCCATTTTGCTGCCCCGCACTTTTGGAGATTTCCATTTTCCACTCTACCGCACGACACTTTGGGGATCCCCACTTTACCACCCACTGGACGGAAAAAGGTCACTTTTCAACGCTTCAACAGTCATCGAAAACTAAACTTTCGATGCAGGCGTGACAAAAAATTAATTATTATTAATTATTCATCAATCGAGTACCTACCCTTAAAAAAATGTTTGCTTAATACACAAATTTAAATTATATATACTATATACTATTATATAGGAAATAACTAATAATTTATTTGTTTAATTTAGTCAAGGAGACATCACACGAGTAAATTAAACTTACATCGGGGTTAATTTTAATTTTCAGGTAATACTCATTAGTACCTTGAATATAATACTATATAATAGTCTATATTATATTATAATACTATATACTATATTATAGTCTCACACCCACATTGATATAATTCATGATCTATTCATGTTTCCCTATCGATGAACCTTTATGTACCAACACGGCAACACCATCATTATTGGATTGTATTTAATGACCTTTCAAACGTCAGACCATCCCTAGTGATCAACTTAATTCCCGCTCTTCCCCCTTTTTTTTTACATAGATGTCAATAGTATATTAAGCGCAATACAGCCGTACTTTATACAATTTGTATAATATATACACTGTATTTATTTTGCTTTGACAACAAGCTAATTGTCTTAACGGTTCGAAATGTTTTCGTGACTTGTTTATTTAAATCTGCCAATACAACTGCGTAGGAACTAATTTATAGAAAAGATAACACATTTATAAAATTACAAACGATACTTGAATAACTCGTATCGATTGCATTCTCATTCAAAGATAGAAAATTTTAAACATCGGAAACAAAAAATATATGTAAGTGAAGAAGAAAAATCAACTAAAATCTAAATATCGGTATGATATACTTATGTATCATTAAATAATGAACAGTTTATTTTGACATAATTTATTACAAATAATTAATCATATTTAGTTAAATATAAATTCTGTCTATTATATAATAATGTGTTATACATTTTTACAGTTTTCCATGAGAAATTTCAAAATCTTAGTACAATTATATTAACTTAATTAATTATATTATTTTTAGAAATGTGAATCATATATTTGTTTAAACTCATAGTAGGTATTACAATCTTTCACTTTTAATCTGACTAATAATTTATTATAAGTATAAGACACTTTTAAAATATGTTAAACGATTTAATTTTAATTTTGTTTATGTTTCCGTGGTATTGTGGAATCAATGGTATATACTTCTAAATTAACCAAAAATAAAAAAATCTTAGGTGGTTTGAGCTTATGCCGGGTGACGGCCTACAATTTGCAAATAAATAAATAAATATCGGGACACAAATATGCTGGCCGGTCTTAATATAAAATGCAATAATAATTAATAATATTAATAAAAATCGTAATGGGTAAGTCGACGTTGGTCTGTTGGTCATTAATGACAGTGTTCCGTAGTGATGCTGAAGAGTGACGGAAAGAAGTGACGGTAGGGTGACGGTAAGTTGATGGTAACAAAAATATAACACATAATCTTCGGTCCTTGTAGTAGGTGAAAGAGAAAACATGCAAGGGAAAAACGGTCCTACTATATACGCACGCACAGCAGGTAACAGAACGCGACTGATCGCCCATGCCGTGGTATGGCTTTTTTGGACGGTTATCTTCACCTGTGCTATCACACCGCGGTTACCGATCCGGTTACGTAAACGTGTGAACACTCTTCAATATCATGCATGTTATATATATATAAACCTTCCTCTTGAATCACTCTATCAGTTAAAAAAAATCGCATCAAAATCCGTTGCGTAGTTTTGAAGATCTAAGCATACAGAGAAAAAAAGGGACTTTGTTTTGTAATATGTATAGATATGAAAATGGAGCGTGAAAAATATATGTTACCTAATAAATCGAGAACGGCTGTGCCGACTTGGCTGATTCATTTTTTGTGTGTTTTTAATTGTCAGGGCAAAGTTTTTATAAAAGAAAATTTTAGAAAAATCTGCCAGAAAGGTAGACAATTTGGATGAAAAAAATAAAACAGTGGCGTCATATGTCCAGAAAAAAAAAATAAACTAAATAATTAAAAAGGTGGGTAAGTGGATGTCGCTCTGCTGTACAGTAGGTTACAAGTGGGTCACTGTGTAATAGATGGTATTAAATTTGAATTCAATGATATAATATCATTGTATAAGAAAAACGATTCTGAGCGGAGGCGGTATGTCAGTCTAGGTATAAGACATAATATTATATATGGTATTAAAAAAAATTTACCTTTAATAGGTACCTATAATAAATTCCTAAATAATCATATCACAACACCTATTAAGTACGAATTACACGTTATACGTGATACTATCATAGATATATAATATTATACTTTAGAAGTTTCAAGTATACCCATTACCCATGAAAAATATTATACAATCATGACAAAATAACTAAAATAGTTATTCTAGGTTTTTAATATGTCATTTCGTCCAAATTTGAACTTAAAATGACTATAAAAATAAACTGTGTAAATATATTTTTTAGATTTTTTGGTGTCCGTAAACAGCTCAAAAAGAGCCAAATTATTTTCAAAATTTTATCGTATATAGAAAATGAAAATATAAACATCCAGTGAAATTTTTAAGTATCTACAGTCATTCGTTTTTTTAATAACAATAAAATAAGAAAATCGAGCGAATATCAAATGTTGTAAAAATATGAATTTCAAATGTTCATAAAAATTTAATTTGACTTTCTTACAGACATTGACATTTTTTTTTTTTTGATAAACGTAAACAAAATTATGTGGAATCTTGTAAAACATTTTCAAATCTTAGATTTAAAAAGAAAATTTTTTACGAATAGTTTGCTAATTTTCGTGATTTTTACATATTTTGTCAATTTTTGAACTTTAAATGCTAATAAAAAAAAAACTGTGACTATGGATTTTTAATATTTTTCAAATGTCATTGTAACAATATAGTAGGAGCCATGTATTAAATTTTAAAGTATAAAGTTTTATTGACATTCATAGAAAAAAAAAACTAATAAAATTGGTAACTGAAAATGTCCCTATACAGTTCAATACAAATCAAAATATTTTGAAAATTTTATCATGTATAGAAAATGGAAATATAAACAACCAGTGAAAAGTTCATGTATCTATCATTTGTTTTAAAGTTACACCAAAAACCAAAATCGATTTTCTCAAAAACAGCTTTTGCGTAAAAATTCCCGTTTTTCCTTAATTTTTATTTTGTTTTTCACGGCGCTTTTGAAAACTATTGGAAATTTTACTTTTGACCTCCCAATGCACCAACTAGATTCACCTTCCCATCAAAGAAGATACTGTTGAAGAAAATCGAAGCAGTTTTACTGTCCCAAACCGTGATGACAGACACAAAAATAAAATAATAAAAACAAAAAAATAAAAATAAAAAAACACACATCATTGTAAAATCAATACATTCATCGTTCCACTCAGAATCTAAAATGAATGGTTGTGACTTGTGTGTAGATTATACCTCTGGGAAGAAGATAGGCTAATTTAAGAATAGTTAAATTAGTTTTATTTTATTCATCGGATTTTAGTACGGTTAGGTTGATTAGGATTTTGTATTAATTGATTATATTAATCCACCGTAGGTGGAATTAAGTAAAAACGACAAACTTGGTATAACTTTGATACTTTAGAGTTAAATCATATATACTTACATACAAACAGCACAGAGTCCGTGTTCTACCGCAGGTAGATTGTCTACCTGATAATATACTGCTGCGAATCAGAATTTTTATTCCGGGCAACGGAAAAGTTAAGATAAGTTTTGAACATCATACACTGAATATTAAATAACGAATAGAACAAAGTTTGAATCATATAGAGTTGGTACATTTAACGAGCAAGAAAGTGCACGGGATCAGCTAGTTTTATATAATTTATTATTGGTTCTTCATATTTACATAGAGTAATTGTAACTAATACTAATTAATGATAAATTATTATTGAAAATAAATGAAACATTAAAAGCATAATTTATTGAATAATATATTTTAATATATTGGAATGTAGTTATTCAATATTTATTTACATATGTATCTAGTCAAAATTTAACTTTGAAACCAAACGCTTAAAGTATTTAGATATTTAGATAATAAATAGAAATTGAATATCTTCCCTACTTGTTCGTATATTTTAATGGATCCTACTTAAATGTCCATGAAGATTTTTGCGTGTGTAAACATTGCCATAAAACCTAACCTATACGACAATACTTATAAGAATGTTAAATTTAACTTATTTGTTTTTTATTTCAATAAAATTATAAATGTTCAAGGGCATATAGTACAATAGTATATAGATAGTAAGTAGAACAGATTAAGTAATATGTTTAAATATTATAACCAAATAAAAATATATCCGGTAAGTTTAAATGTATGGCAATTAATATTATTGGTTATATTTTAAATTATTACAGGTACTAAAATTTTAAGTAAAACAATAACATACACTACAAACATGGCTTGGAGAGAAATATAGATTATGTGGTGGGTATAATAATATCGGGAGTATTACTGATTTAGTTTCTTTCCCTGTTCGCAATTCAAACTGGAAAAAAATGGCTTAGAACATGATCTTTTTATATACTGTTGTTGTATTAATTTTAAATGATAATACTTACATTGCCTAACTAAAATTATTCAACGCAAACTTTGTAAATAAAGTTTATCATCATTAAATTAAATTGTAATATAGTCGTGAATCGGGTGATTATCGAAAGTGTGAAATAAAGTGTTCTAAAGTCTATTATGTTTATTTTATTATATTAATGGAATAAAATATTGGTATTTTTAATATGATTTTGGATTTAACAAATGTATAGTAGTTAGTTTAATGTTTATTTCATCACACGTGGTTTTTAATAGAAATGCACTGATTTGTATTGAAAAATTCGCTGCATGAATAATCATATGCAAATAAAGATGTAGATTAGAACTGTAGAATAGTTAAAAATCTTATATAAAAGTAGAATAACTGGAAGTTGAGTAACGAAAGAGCAGAAGAGAAAGCTAATGATAGAGACGCGTCGAAAAAAAGATTTCTTGGCGGTTTTACTTGCTTCCATTCTGCACCAAAATAGAGAAGAAAAAAAAAAAAGAAAACCCCTTGGGCTGGCAGATTTTTTCCTTGTTTATGGCAACTGGCAAAACTCCAAAAACTCTTAACGTCCCGATTCAATTCGATGTTTTTAAAAACATTTTCTGGTTTTCCTACATTTCCCTCATTCATTGGTCACGGAAAATTGTACTTGGCGAAATTGTCTATGTTTAGTACTGAAACTTTTGTACCTGAAACTTTTTCCACTC
Organism: Acyrthosiphon pisum; assembly: GCF_005508785.2. NCBI lineage: Eukaryota > Metazoa > Arthropoda > Insecta > Hemiptera > Aphididae > Acyrthosiphon > Acyrthosiphon pisum. Next base: position 82,936,151 of record NC_042495.1, read on the forward strand.
CATATCATCGAATTTTTATTGAATCATGAACGAAGACCATTTACTGAAAAACAAAGTTTATACTAACTATTTTACTTTTGTTTTTCTATAACATTATTATGTCAAATCTATTTTAAATGGAAAACAAAATATTAAAACAAAACAGAGTCAGCCCACAATACATTTGTTAACCGTTATTATATTCCATATATGCTTGTATGTTGTGAAATTCAAATGCAAACACATATAAAATAAATCGGTCAAGTAGTTATAAATTACCAAAATCGTTAGTTTTTGTTTGATAATAATACCACAGTTTCATAAAAATTAGAACCTTAAAGCATATAAAAACAAGTGAAAATGTATTTTCGATTTTTTCAAATTTATAACTTAGGCCCAACCTTGTATAACTTTAACAAGCTCTTTTACACATTAACATAAATTTAATCATAGTACTACATAAATATTGATAACAAATAGAAAATTGTAATTTTCTACAAATAGCAACAATAATCTTAGAACCTGAAAATGTAATACTTCACAATTTAAGTTGTATTCAAAATAATTAATTAAAATGTACTTTTTATGTCTAAAATATAATGGGTAGAGACTTAATAAACATAATTTAATTTGTATGACAATCATATCTTATTTTAGATTCAACAAAATGTTGAGTGCCTATTATAGCATTAAATAATTTTATGAACTTAAATTTAAACGTAGTTTTGAAAATTTATGGGAGACAACCTATTACACCAAAATGAATATTTAAATATCAATATTTTTTTTAATGATGAAAATTTTTAAATGTTAGCAGTATGAAAGGATAAAAAATATTTAGTAATAATTTATTTATTTATTTTTTTTTTTTGGTTGAGGCTTTGACAACTCAGGTCATTGGCCTGTGGAACTGTGAGGGAGGATACTGTAGGTTTTAAACACGTGTTTGTTTTGGCAGAATTTTTAAGTTGGGCACCCTAGGTATCTGCCATGTCCGGGTAGGGGATAGCGGCCTCTCTCTCCGGACACCGTGACTGCCCGAAGAAAAATGCCTCCCATGGCTGACTTTGAACCGTCCACGGTGCACGTCGCAACCAACGCCTTAGTTCGCTCGTTCACTCCGTCACAATAATAATTTATTATAAATATATTGTATTATAATATTATGATATATGTATTACGATTTACAATATTGTACAAGAAAAATATAAAACAAAATTGTTTATAATATATATTTTTGTTTTTATTGGGTCTCAATACTGAGTGCTCTGCCAATACTGTTATTTCTCAGTGCTATGTGTTTATGTACTCAACCAAAATTACCTATTCCACTTATTATGTGTATAGATTATAATATTTAAATGAAAATAAAAAAAAAAATAAAAAATATTTCTATATGATACGTAGAATGTAGATATAATATAAGTATAGTTGTATATATTATTTTTATTTGCTTTCAGACATTTGTAATTCATAATAAGGCGTTTAGTTGCATGTATTACTATATTATTAACCTAATATCAAACAAACTATATAAACTAATACAAAATATAACAAATTATAGACAAAAATAAATGATTGAAATATTTCTTTAAAATTATAGTCAACTAAAAATATATTCAATTAACTAGGTACTTAATTGATAAATAAATTACCTCATGAGAAAATGTCCATTCCATTGTATTACTTAATCATAAATGCATAGAATTTATTTTTATTTAAAATATCCACTCCAAGCAATTGTTTCAGTGAGACTGTTTTTGGTAATTTAAATTGGACTACAATACGAACCTTTTTTTAGAATCAGAAGTTTAAATTTGCATATTCTAATGGTTGTTTTTTGCAGTTGTAATGAAACCACGTAAAAATCTCATACTTTTCATTCGTGCATTGAATACGTAAGAAACCTCAGTACAGACGCATAGAGGTGCCTGAATTTAACTTTGGGTATACACTTCAAATTTCTTATCTCTCGTGACGAAAGAAGTAAGCTTCTTTTCTATTTATTCTTAAATAAGTAAATGCTGTCAGTGTTTTATAGTTATAGTTCCCAATATTAATGGGCACTTCTTTTCTAGAGGATTGTATAAAATCCCCTTTTTTCTTCAATGAGTATCTACAGTTTTTTATTACAGAATTTCACAAAGAAATCCGACTGTTTCTCAATAATTTACAAGCTAACGACCTGTGAGGTGTTCATCTGGATATAATTTGTCATTAGAATCATTCAAACGAATAACTATGGAATGAGACACATAATATTCTAAAATACCGTGAAAATAAATAAAAAAAAAAAACATTATATTAGAAACTGACATTTCAACATTCAGTTTAGTATTTAATATAAATGAAACGCATGTGTCACCAATATTACGTATCTATATAATATAAAACCAGAGTACAATTTATAACGCTGATTGGTATTATCAAGGTGTTCGGTATATTCGTTTTTATATAGCTAAATAAATAATGCTAAAATAAATTAAACTAAAGTGTGATAATTGTTTTTGAAGTCTGTATAATTGAAAAATAGGACTGGTATATTATGATATTTTGATTTGAATTGGGAAACTTGCATAATTTCAAATATAGCTTAATTTTAATGTACGGTACCAATACTGTCCACTGGGTTCAGTTTATGAAAAGCTTGGACATCGAGCACATTCGTTTTATTTACAATACTACGTGGTGAATACAGATAATGTAAATGCAAGTGTAACAGATAGGACTGACTTTTGGAATAACTTTTGTTTTAATTAATATTTAAAATTTTATTTTTTTGATAGATAATTTATAGTCACTACACATGTAATAAAAAAAAATTATTTTTATTTTTTAATACCGAAAATGAAAAATTTTAAATTTAATAAAAATTTTTTTGAATAAATTCAATATAGCCAATTTGGGAATCTAATTATAAGAACTATTTGGATGGTAAAAACATTTATCTAAATCAAATAGTTTATTTTTTAGAATTTTTTTGATTAAATTAATTTGGAACACTATACATTTTTTAAAAATATTATTTTTGGAAATTTGCTAACATTGGTATATTTTTAAAACTATTTACTAATCCTATAATTTTATCAATTTTTGTCATAAGCTTAAGTAGCATAATTTTTTTTTTTTGTTCTGATCTTTCTGTTACACTGCATATATTATGTACGTTCGTCTTTACGAATTTTGTATTACATATTTTTTTAAAATACTACAATATTATTATATCAAATTAAAAAATATATTATTATTACCGATAGTATAATCTACCAACAACTCGATAATAACTAAATGCATCACAGCTGTGTGCCTGTGTTGTTTATAGCTTTTAGTTTGTGACCCAATCTCAACGAAGAACGGTGTATGATTTAATAATAATTTTTTACAAATTATGAATGGTTTACTTTTACGTACAATACGAAATAGTAACATACGTATTTGATCATATTTTATTATTGACAGTCGACTCAGTCTCGACGTATTTTCCACAGAAAAAAGTGTTTGTTCGTGATATTTGTATTTAAATACATGCCAAGTATTTGTATTTGTTCTTAAATACTATTTCTTTGAAGTATTTGAAATGTATTTGAAATACTTTTTAAATGGATTTTTTTGTATATTTGTATTCAAATACAATTTTGAAATCATAGATTTGAAGTCAAATAAAAATGTATATTAATTTACTATTTCTAGTTTTTAGTTATAATGTTCAATTAGTTAAATGAACAGTTAAAGAATAATGTGTTAAAAAAAAATTCCAAGTATAAATTCATTGTAGGGAGGTACCTATGGGGAATTACTCTTTAATATTTTAAATTTAAGAGGAGAAACGTATTAAAATATATTTCTGCTGTGTTTGTAATAACCTTAAAAAGAGATGTGAAAATCAAATTATACTTAAAAAAAAAAATATAGGATAGCAAATTGTATACTGCCCCGGGGCTGCAATTTGGGTTAATGCGGCACTGGGTAATTATAAAATATATATTTAAGTACATAATTTGTTTTTACTAATGATTATAACTTTTTGATATATATTCAATAAATTATCAAATAGTTACTTCGACAGTCAATGATTTCTGGAGGACCTCAATTTTATGGAATTAACGTTTATTTATAGTAGTTAATAACTTACTATTGTAACGTTAAAATGTTTAATACTATATGATACATTATATTTTATTTTATCACAGCGATAGTAGTACATACTTATTTTTAAATTTGGTAAAAATAATATTTTGGCACTGCTGGAATATCACTAATCATTACTATACATTAATATGTTTCTAAGATCCTAACTTCTTGGTTATTTTTGAATTTAATGATACCTGCATTAACATTTTTGGAATACGACATAAGTGGAATGAGTTTTCAACTGAAATACTAAAGAATATATATTTTGAATATATTTTTAAAGCATAACATATATTATGATATAATATTACAAAAATAGTTTTAATTAAAATTCATATTTTTAATATACAACAATACCTACTCAAAAATTGTAATATGTATATTAATGTACTAGGTAAAAAACAATTAAAAGTATTAGCTATTGTAAAATCAAAGCAACTAAAAATAATATTGTGTATGCAATTATCTAAAACAAATAGTAAATTCTGCATTTTCGATAAAAATATATTTATTTTATGTCTTAATATTTGAAATAATTACAAGATTTATAGTTTATAAAGTTTATATTATTACACATATAATATAATAACTTACAACTCGGTGAATCTCTGTCTTATCTGTAGTTTAAAACTAATAAATCAATTAACAGTTATCTTCGATTATTTATTTTATTAAACTTAATATTATTGATTGTTCCTGTACACTTGTCGTATATATCCGTATAAGGTTAATCAATATAACATACCTACCCAACATTATAAGACGAATTAATGTATCATTATATACCGATTTTTTTCCTTTTGACATTGATCGCCACAAAAAGTCATTAAAATAGGTAAGTAATATAATGCAAAACAAATTTGTTGATTGAATTTTAAAACCAACTGACGATGGTCAGACTCCGGTCTAACAATAATGTGCACTGTACGATGAATATTATATTTCAATCAGTTACCGCTGACTATATCGAAATACTATACCTATTGGCTATTGGTCTGTCTATTATCTGTGTGTACTGAATCATTAGTATTGTATAATAGTATAATATTATCATAATAAATTTATAGAATTACACTTTGTTGTTTAAGTGATTTTGGCATTTTAATATACTAAATATGTAAAAGTCCATATACGGATGGGATGATTAATAATTAATATTATAATATATAGCTATATAGGTTTATCTATATTTAATTCTAATAGATGATGCAATTTAATTTAAAATAATTGAATTAATTAAAATTAATACATTTCATATGGTGGTGTAAAAGGTACGTGTAAAATAAATAATACAAATATTAGAATATAGTTTTAAGATTAATGAGTTTCAGCTTTTAAGTGAACTCACATAGAAACAGTATAATTATTTGTATATTTAAATCGTATGAACGGTTTACAATATTGACAAGTAAAATACATTATGGAGATTGGAGAGCACAGATCGTGACGCACACAAAACGAAGGTAGTATGAATGTCTCAATAAACAGATGATAGTAATCTGATGACGAGATTGTCAACAATTTAAAAACTGACAGCTAATGAAATTCGTATCGTATATATATAGGTATAAAAGTGATTATTCATAAAATTAATGTGTAAATCAGATTAAATTTCTCAAAAATAATCTGAAATTATTGTCGATAATAATATGAATTAATTTAATTACATTGATTCAGGTATCAGATATTCAGATATTATATTAATATGTGTAAAATATATATTTATAAACCTACAGGTTAGTCCTCTATAATATACGCGAGACCAAATACATAAAAATTATAATACTTGAAGACGACCAATTGTTTGGTACATTGTTAGATGATATTTCAATTCTATACACATATATAGTTCTATAAGAAGCAGACTTTTGGAATTTTTAAGAACATATTTTTAAGTTTATAAAATTATTTGTACTATCTACTTAAAGAATGTCTTTTGGAATGTAGAATTATGGTAATTTAAAAATGATAGTGAATAATTTTAATCTATCAGTAAAAATTATTTGAAAAAATTATCCAAGGATAAAATTATAATAAACACTAGATCTAAAATTACATCTAGTTTATATTTTTGAAAACCCATTTTTAATGATTATTCTCCTTAATATAAATATATTTACATCTGAGAAACTACTAGTTCGAATTTTAAATTAGGTATAATAAAATTAACAAAAAAAAAAATTATCCACTATAATTAGTTATATTTGTAAAAAATCGGTTTTCACTTGAAAAACAGAAGTTGTATTACTACAAGACATTCCTTAAGGCTTAGGAAGTACAACAAATTCAATAATTTGAAAATATGGTCTTTGGGTAAATTTTAAAATCCCAAAAATCACAATTTAAATAAACTCATTACCTATCGAAAAAAATCCCAAATGAGTTAGCATGCTTGGTGAATCACCCTGCTTACATTAATATTAGCTATTAAACCTATAAATTGTATACAACTATAAAAATTACATGAAGTGTCTGAATGATAATAATGGGGTTTGTTTTCATGAGCTCTTAGACCTTAAAAGTTTACTATTCTAAATTATTTGGCATGGGTGACCCGATTGAGCCCTGACTATTTTTGTCCCTATTTGACACTAATTTAACTCAAATTGTTTATCACAGATGCTAGACATTTTTGTAAAATTAGAAATCGTTTATTTATATTTTTATGACAAAATATGATATTTATTATTTAATCCTAAACTGACATTTTTTTTCAATAAAATATAAATATAATTTTGATATATTATATAATATTATTATACAAATTGAAGAAATATTATTGAATTGTGTAATGAGTGAGACTAATGTATACATAAGTATAATTATTTACTTATGTCATAATAAGAAGTGGCCATCATGTATTATAAATTAAATATTCCATTTTAAAATGTTCAGTTTTTTACATTCATATTAATATTATAGATATTATGTTTTATAAATAATTATAGTTTTCTGAATTTCATTACCTGTAATGGCCATACTATAATTAATATTTAATATCAATCAAATCAAAGTTTTTTTTTTTTACTTTATTTAAATTCATCATAATACAATGTTTATCCTAAGCAAAGCAGGTGTAAGTTCCAATTATATAGATACATTTAAACTGTACAAATTATTAAACTATTAGTAAAATATTTATTATTATATTGCATTATAATAAATAACAGATGAATGAAAAAAACAATGAACTGTGGATTTTAATATAGATTCATTTTTATTGCATTAATACAAGCTAATGTCTTGTATTTTACCACAAAATATTTCAAAACTTTGATCCCTAATTTTTAAGTTCAAACTTTCAAAGTTAGCTATGATATCCACAATTTACAATAACTTGTAGCCAAAACAATATTATTTATAAATTAATCTATTTCACTCATAAACTTCTATGAACTTTATGATTTATAACAGTTGGACTGAAAACCAACAAAACTAGAAAAAACATACGAATGTTATGGTTATTTTTTTCAATTAGCAATGCATTTATGCAAGGTTTTGACAAGGTTTTGAACACGTCATATTGCCATAATATAAATATTTTGTAAGGCAGAGACAAGACATATGGGTATGGAATCTTGAGACTCTGAGCGAAGGCATAAATGTGTTGGTTCTACAATAATGTGTGTGTGGTTTTTTTTTTCGTCATCACCTTTTGATGCAGAAAAAATGTGAATTTCCACTGTTTTGGTAGGTTCATACGGAACTACTTAGTTGGTAACTTTAGGTGTTTAAAAAAAAAAATTCCCGATACTTTTCTTCATTACAGGGAAATACGAAAAATAAATGAGGATCAAATTGTTACGTAAAATTATAATTTTCGACAAAATCGATTTTGTTTTTTTATTGTAATTCAAAAGCTAATATCTGTAAAGATTTGAATTTTTCACCAAATATTTATTTTATAATTTACTACACTTGGCATAATGTTCGAAATATGTTGGCTCTTTTGTGTTATTTATACTAGTTAAATATAACTGCAATGAAACCACATCTTCTCGTTGTGATACAACTCAATGTAACAATATACTCACGCACAATCACAAACAATAATATATATTATAATATCGTTGATTATAATTTATAACTTGTAAATACATTTTTTAATTATTTTAATCAGTGACACTAGTTGTTTTGGTAAGGGCTAATGAAAGTCTCCAAAATCAAAGCGTACCTGATTTGAAATTAACATAATAATTATTTCACTAAATTAGATAGATTTTGTTTATTTTGTTGAGTTCTTATTCCGTTCTACGCCCCTGTTATATATACTACGGTAGCAACTAGTAACAGTTGATTGTTCAGTTCAGTTTATTTGGCAATTTAAAATTATTGTTGTGCAAATTATTCTCGGCACTTACCTAAATAAGTGAACCATACTATAGGTAATAAAATATAATATAATATAATATACACGATATGTATTTTATAACATGGATTCCAATTACAATTATGGAATTATGGAAACGTAGACGGGACGCTTACAATTCATTATATTACTTACAAGTTACAATGTATTGAGTATTTTAAATTTTTATGTGCAGTGAATATAGTTACAAAATGAAAAATTATTTGCGTGATTCAAATTTTAGATAGTCTATAAATAACAAAATTATTGTTATACTTCTTTACTAAAATTGAATAATATGGTTGTATTCTTATGCCACCTTCTTGTAACAGTTATTTATCTTTAGTCAAAAATATAACTGTATAATCCTGTGACTGCAACTACGCTCAATCAGACATAATTTATACTTACTTTGCCAAAGCTTTCAATAACATCGATATCTAAATTGTGTTTGACAAACTACAGGACTTAACTATTTTGATTTACTGGTCCTTTGCTATTGTGATTTCGTTATTTTCTTGCTCATCATCATATCATAATTAAATACCCAAATTTCAAATCTACCCGATTCAATGTCCCCTCAGGTGTCCCCCAAGGTGATCATTTATCCATACGCTTCTATTTAATATTTATATAATCCAATATTCCCAAATATTCTTGTTCACTGATGCTCATAAACATAGTAAGAACAAATAATAAAGACGTAATTACTCTTCAAAAGGATATAAATAGCCTTGGGGAATATTCCACTAATTTAACTGCATAAATCTAAATATTGATAAATGTAAATTCGTGCACTACACCTATATAAAAATCCCTATTAGTTTTAACAACTCCATTTCTGGATTAAATGATGGTCTAGTACCTAAACTAGTTCAAATATCTTAGTGCAATTTCTTAACGAAACGATAAAAATAAAATAATTAGCCATCTATGTTTTATTAAAAGAACGTGTAATTAATTTTAATTGTAAATGTAATTAATTTAATGACCCAAACAGCTTTAAAAAACTATCTACTGAACGAGAAGTTGACTCCAATCGTCTACATTTACCGTTGAATTGGATCAATAATACATCTAAGCAATACGAAACCATCGAATCAGTACAAAATAATTTTTACACAGTATCTTATTTAGATTTAATATTCTCGAACCCATTCATGGGCCATAGGTACCAAAATGTGCTTAAATTTTTTTATTTATATCCGTTTGATGACAGAGATTCGTTTTTGCCCTGTAGATTCTTACACAACTATAAGGTACTATCAGGCAAGGAGTACTCTAAAATGCTATCTCTTTTCCACTTTTTAAAATAAATCCCCACTGTACAAAAGACCAAACACTTTTTAGCAAATATTCTCCAGTAGAAATCAAATTATAAACTATCCTGCCATATTTTAGCATATTTTTTATTTAGATTATTATTTGCAGTATTTAAACATACCTAGAAATGTAATTAGTTTTATCATACTATTTGTATAATAAGTACCGATTGTGATAATATCTAAGTAACTTAAATATATTTTTATTGTTAATTATATGTATTATTACGTAAATAAATATATGAATATCTCTGACAAATAATACTATATAGATATTTTATCGATCTGTATAAGGCTAGAATAATTACAATTTCATCAAATATAAGAAAACAAACAACTGCGAAAGTGTTATACAATATTTGCTCGATGGTAATTGTTTACTTACTTAGATAATTTAGTTGTAGGTACATAGGTATATGTATACAACTAAACTATATGCTTATGTAATAATATAAAATTATTGTTACCTTTTTTAATCCATTTGAATATACATACATTAAAACCATAAACTTTTTATGAAAATAAGTCAATATATATTATATCTTGTACATTGTTATAATTGGCGTTATTTCTTAAAAAAAATATTGACTGATTACAGTGGCCAAATTCATAACATTTTAACATTACACAAAGCCCGTAGATAATTGTAATTTGCAACATTCACCGACAAATCATTACATTAGCCATCCCCCTGGCACAACCCATAATACATTATTTACTTGATGGTTGTGTTTGTGCGTGCTAAACTAACAAGCATTTGGAATAACTGCCGTTCGGGCGGAAGTGAAGTCGAAAAGGGACGGCTTGAAAATCGAGTCGACTTAACCGGAAAACGAATTCGGCCGGCCGTGCAGCGAAATGTAGCCATAGCGACGTGGGAGTCGCAGCGAATATCTGACCGACAATTTTGCGTCCGGTACGACAGGAGAGGACAAAGTTTATAACACCCATGTCGCTATACGTGTCTATTAGGTAATAAATACACATCGATGCCATGCGCCGAAGGACGTCGTGCTGTAGCCTGTATAGGTAGCAAAATCTGTACGGTATTATAATAATATATATTATACGATTTATACAAGACCCGCCATTAACATGTTCAACAAATTCATTTTATATTAAATAAATAGGACGTATTATAATAATATGGTAAAATAATATATGATCATAAAAAAGTCATACAACGAGATATAAAATAAAAATACGTATAGTATAATAACATAATATTATGTATTTTATTTTTTTAAGTCAAAGTTTCTTGAAACCACCATGCCATTTTTTATTACCAGACAGTTGGTAATTATAATTGTTATTACTACTCTTGGATGTTATGATGGAGAACAATAAGTGGGTGGGTACTGTGTATACTAGGTTTTGTCCTAACTGGAGTACTTAATAATTTAAAAATTATTGAACTCGTCGTACAGCAACGACAAGGTCGTAGGTTCTAGTATTGTCCTTAGTTTCCGAGTACCTACAATCCAATAGACGGTAATCTCATTAATGGAACAACATGTGAATTTCCACTAATCAAAATATATTTTAGTGCAAATAAAAAAAAAACCACGCATACGTGCTATATTTACAATTTTCAAGTGAAAAAATCACACAGGTTCAACAAAACATAATATTATTACAACTAATTTTGACTAGTTTCGATAGGTATAATATTATAAAAAGTATAATATAGTAAGTTATAATAATAATAATAATAATAATAACAAGTGATAACATAAACTATTAAAATATATATAGGATAGTGGGTATATGAATAACATAATAAAATATGGATATACGATATAACGATACAACAATATTATTATGAGTATTAATGTATGGAGTATTAATGATTGTGTAGTATTTAAAGATTACGATAGTTTAAAACCGTATATAGTGTACTTGAGGTGTGTGCGACACCATATTTTAAATCACATGTAGGTATTTCCGTTCAGAATCGTTCACGCAAATCGGTCGGACGCGCATTCGACGATAAATCGAAACCGGACGTGCTTAACACGATGTCCATCAAACTCGATGACGCGTTTGTCGGGCGGGGACGGTCGTGCAAGGGATGGGTACATAAAGGGGCGGAAGTCTTCTCATCGCCAAACGACCGTAATCTAATGTCGAGTAGTTCTCAACATTTGAGGTGTATTTTATTCGTGGTGCCGACGTGCAATAGCCGGTCAATTTCAGGTCGGGTCAACTTTTTCTTCATCATAGTAAATATACAGCAGGTGTCTTATATGTGTATGGGAAATGTATCGGGATGAAAGGTTATATTATATTTAAATATTGTAATGAACTATGAGAAAATTGATAAGTTAAAGAACACCTTGCCACCCCTCCACACACGACGCTCCTGAGTTACCTGGACCCTCTAATCCGGTACACGATGATATTAATTTATTATGGTGACCTTTTTTGGGATGTACCGGTATACGAGTGCGCCGTTCGACTTCACGTGTTACATGCGTGCCGATCACCGCACAAAGGTGATATGAATGGTGGGCGTGACGGACGATCGGTATGTTGATGAGGCAACGGTCACTGTGATCTTCTGTTGCGCACAACCGGTCAGTCGACCGTCACGGTGATCTTGGTGAACGTTTGCCGGACGCTGAACTCAACGTCGTCACGGAAACCGGCGGCCAGTGATTGTTGCCAATCAGCGTCGGTCGGCTGGTTGTCCAGGTGGTCTTGAAACGATAGCCGCTCGAACGTCAGCCGGAACGTCCGCAGATGGTCCAGGTGACTTGCGGACGCGGCCGCGGCCACGTAGTCGGCGTTCAGCGGAAGCGTCAGGTCAAGCTCGCGGAGTCGTTCGCAGCCGGACAGCATGTCTGTCACGCCAGCCGCCGTCGTCTTGTCGCAGTCGGTCAGGTCCAGCCGTAGGTTGCGCAGCTGCCTCATCTCGCCGACTCGGCGCAGAACGTCGTCCGTCACGTACGGGCAGTCGGCAAGGCCCAGCGACTGGAGTCCGGTGGCGCTCACGAGACCTGAGGGACGAACGAAATAATATTGTAATGACCATCAACAATATTTAATATGATATTATAATATTATTAACGCGACTGTAACGTTAAAGATTTTCAAAAAGAAAAATTTCGTATGTATCGATACGAAATTTATAATTGTACGGCACGTGTATAACTTTTTAAACGTTCAATATTGAACCAATACGCAACATCATATACTAAATTTTTTTACTTGAAAATCTTGATAACACGAGGCAATCAATGAACCGCTTTTCAAATAAATAAAGCACGCAATTGTTTCTCGCTTTTTATTTTCATCTCCAGGGACGTCCGTACATAACGGACGATTCTAGAAGTGATTGATAAGTTCAAATAGACATTATCAATGATAGTACTAGGACTGAAATTGCAATGTACTTTGTATTGTTTTCTTATGCAAGGTACATGTTGCTCGTTTTATAAATGTATAATTTAAGTTCCATACATTATATTTCAATCAGAATAAGAAGTGCTTTAGTAAAATTGTCTTGCATTTTTTAACAATTTTAAATTGTAATGTAATTTTTAATTTTTTTTTAGAGTATTTTAGGGTTTTTAGGGTACTTAACAATAAAATCCTGCTTTTGAACTTAAATTTAAAATTTTTACTTAGAGAGTAACTTTGGTACAACCGAATAAGGTTTTTACCTAATCAAATATTATTAATCATATTTTTTTTTTACTGATCTACACGATGCATAAATCGAGATAACGAATGGTGATAGAAAATTAAATGAGAATAGTTATTTTTTGAGTTAAACGTTCGCATAGAATCGCAGTCACGCAAAACTTTTTTATTAATTTAATGTTTCTAAACTAGTTTAGGTTTATTTTGTGTACGAAGATTTTTGGAATTCGTTCAAATCTTCATATATTAGTGTAGAAGGTAAATATAACATTAATTGTAGAAGTTTATCCATCGTATAGTTCTGTGCTTATATGATAATGTAATATTCTGCAATATGTGCGATATTAATTTGTGTATAATATTAGTTCTCACCGATAAAAAATTATAAGTATTCAAAATCAGTTCATTCATTGTGTAAAGCCTAATGCATTATTATTATAGGGACACGTGAAAATCATAGAAGTTTATCGTGATATGGTTGGAATTTAACGGGGTTTAAAATATTATAACCTACAAGTCTGAGAAAAATCTCGAAATATACCATTGTTGAAAAGCGTGCATCATTAAAAATATTCGTATATCAGATGTTGATTAAACCGATCGATTTTAATTAGAAAAACTATTTTCAAATCAGATATAGGTACATAATATTATACCGTAGTTGCTTGTTTAGTTTATAACATAAAATGTGTAAGTATAAAGTAGGTACTCATTATAGTGTTATTTTATCCATTACTAAAATTCTATAACATATTATTCAATATCTGCGCATAAGAAAATCCACAATTAATTAATGGTCCTATCCGAATTAATGACTGAATACATTTTCAGATAAGTAACCTTCCAAGGTTTTTTATGTATAAATTTGTAAAAATTTCCATCTTTTTTTCATTTATAAAAATTATTTCAATGCATAACCCCAGCGTTTGTTCTGAACAAATTATAATATTCGGACTCAGGTGGGTATAATATGTAGAGTACTTATCCAAGCTACAGTGATTCCGCACAATAGCAGTTACTAATTTTATTGTTAACCGTGAGATTATTGAGTATAATAATATAATATAATATTATGATAATCGTATCAAACATAGCGAAAAAAATTGACGTCATCAGCATCCAGGGGCAAAATCATAACAATGATAATATCCTACTGGACCCGAAGACAATTTCGTCAAAACAAACTCAATATACGATTGTGTGTAATATATTATTATTATTATATTATATAATACTTCAGAAATCGATTCTTATTGTTCGGGACGGATATTATGCACAATATATTATAATATTATACTTGTATAGATTATAAATGTCTATTGTACTTCCTATAGCGCGCTCCAAAGGAATATGGGCGACAACCGCCTTTGCAGTTTTACGATTCCTTTGAAGTCAGAATAATACATCCTTCGCGTAGGCATATACAAAATATATACGACCTAAATAAAAGGAGACAAGGATGTACTCGTCGTAATGTGCAGCTCGCACGGTTCCGGGTTTGTTGAAATCGATTTGTTACGGCCTTCATTCGATTGTCTAGCTTTTGTTTTTTTTTACGTAAAATACCGATTGAGCTCACCACCCGCCATAATAAAATATATATAAGTATATATCTTCTGGGAATACTATTCTACGGTCCGTAAACACCTAGTCCAGCTTTTGATCTATTCTACTAAAAAATTGCAACATGATATTGCTGTGCGTTACGCGATGGTGGATCCGGTGTTCAACTTTTTTGGTGGGAGGGGGAAGTGCAAGACGATTTACAACATAATTTTTACCTAAAAACGGTTTACAGGAAAAAGGACAAGAGTCTAATTTTGCCTTTTTCAGATTATGCGTATTCAATTGTGTAGTAAATTTTCTTCCGGATTCAAAAGTATCACTGTTATTTACAGTTATTTACATATTATTGTGATTCATTGTTCTTGTGTACGGACATATGTGAATGCTCACAAAGTTACAAATCATATTTCAAATATGTTTTTGTTAAAAAAAAAAGGTTCATTGTTACATTTTATTGTTAGTTTATAAGTTATAATATTATGGTATTTTAGAATAGCGAATGGTCAAAAGTCAAAATAAAACAAAAGGTAATTTTATAGTTATTATTTGTAATGCAGATATTCATAAGTTATCACGCTAAAAGTAAAACGTATTTTAAATATTAAAAAAATCATAAATTATAGTTCAGAGAAATATGAAAACAGTATTAATTTACTCAACATAGGCGCAAATAGGGGGGGGCTTTAGGGGCTAATCCCCCCAAAAATGTCTATAGCCCTCCCAAACATTTCCTACGTTTTGTTTTAAGCTTATTCAATATTATCAAAGTAAGGCCCTCTTAGCCCTATTAGCCCCCCCAAATCTCAAACGCTATTTGCGCCTATGTTACCCAACTACTGTAAAATTATTTTATTCGTTTAATGTTAGTAGTAGGTACTATATAAATTACAATGATATGTAAGCACTGATAATGATACTAATGATATCAAATTCGTGGACCACACAAGCTAATTATGTGACTACGGTGGGGGGTTCTCTTTTGCCTCCCTACCACTACGTGTATATGGGGGCCCAGGACCCGACAACGGTTTTGCTCTAACGTTAGGGGTGTTGCAGAATAGCGTTCCAATTATTATTATTATTATTACTATCATCATTCATAATGATTGTTGCTCATAAATAAACGCAAAAGAACCTAACCTTTTGTCGTACAAAAATGACACTGCAGCCTGTTAAACACCCATTATACCATGGCAATAATTATTGTTATCAGTTCACGTGACTTTAGCGAACGTGGTGCGCACCAAGAGTTTACTAAGTATATAATATTATGTATACCGTTTCACTTTCCTCGTGTCGCAATACCTGGTTTCAGGTATAATCGTAATAATAATAATAATAAGATATCAACAATATCATTATCATACGACTTGCTGATGCAGGACGACCATGAGACAAATGTGTATATTTATCAATATAATCCGATTTTCAATGTTTGGGTGGCTTATAATGCGAATTTAAATAATATTGATTTATGCATGATAATAATAGGTGATAAAAACATAATCATGACCCAAAGACTTGAACAGGCCTAGGGCAAAAACTGCACCGGGTGAGTGCAGACACTCGCGAGCATCGTGTTTCGCGTCTGCAGATAATAATAAAATAATTATTATCATTATTATTCAGAAAGTGTTCGAAAAACATCGTATTGTAAAACCAATAAATTCTCCGATTTGTTCGGACACTAAATTTATTTAAATTTATTTATTCCCCTTTAATTTATTTTGGACGGCCGTGGATTACGAGTTAAAATGCAATTAACAAAATTTAAATATTAATAACCGTTTCGCTTATCCGGCGTGCCTCTGGTGTTTATTTGAATAGTAAATTCGTAAAAATTAACGCGGGTTTAATAATTTTAACTACCATGGCTATTTTCTCTACTGAAGCATCGTATAGTACCTATATATTGCATTCGATTTAACATCGATATTAACAACGAAGGTGATGAAAAAAAAAATGTGTGTCATTATTTGGTACCTATACCTATTATATATTTATGTCGTGTCATCGATTCATGATTACCTGTGTACTATCACGACACTCAACATTAGCCCAAATTGTTTTTGGTCTCGTAGAAGTTAGGAACACGAGTCTAATGCACTACCTACCCGTGTACCTATAGGTGGGCGGGAATTCATTCTACAACCGATCATTTTTGCTATAGGTTAATCGCTTTAACTTTTGGGCTAATTAGCCTCTCCAACATTTCCAATTGTACGACACATCCAAACTCGTTAAATCGCGTTGATTTCGGCAACGCTTATAGTTTATGGTGTTGAACGAATTGTTTTGTCGTGTAGCGGGCCCACGTACTAGCAACTATTGAAGGATAAGGAAATTACTCTTATAATCGTAAGGAAGCTTAGTTCTAATAGCAGTTTAAATTTTAAATGAAATGTTATCAACTTATTTTCTAAACAAACTTTATATTAATTAATTTGATATTAAAAGTGATATTTAAACCGATTAAATTTGTTCTATATTTCGAGGTACAATAAATTTAACTCACTATTTTCTAAGTCCAGATTTAACACAACATTTTCAAAGTCCAAAATAAAATTATTGAATTAAAAGTTATTATAAGACCCGTTGGCCATTGGTAAAATTTGAAGGAGCTGGCAAAATAAATAATTCTAAAATATATGCTAAAAAAATGTATAGTGTTATCCCTTAATAATAAATGTATTAATATAATTAGATAACATTTGTTTTTGTATTATCATTTAAATAATTAAGTAAGGTAATTAGATAATAGCATACGGTGTATTTATTAATTTTTTCATGTTCATATTATTTTTCCAGAGGGAGGTCATTGGCACTATTCTTGTATTCCTTACTATAATTAAAATATATAACTCACTCTCAGTAGAACCCCTGATGATCAAACAACAAGATGATCACATTCCTAACTGTCCAATCGGATTATGTAGATACGTCCCACCCACAATACTCCTAAATGCCAAATTATGTGTAGCTGCGTTATCTTATATAATAAGTAATATTTACGAAGTAATTACCCGTGTCTTTACGAAATGCATTTTATAATTATTTACAAAGCTAAAGCCTAAAAGTAATTATTTATATTTATTAAATTGTTGCAAATCGACCTCGTCATACGCTTCTAAGACGTATCTTATAATATTTGATAAGTACCCAAAATTACTTTGATTATTTCCAGATCCAGCACCTCAATCATATATTGTTGTACATTCCTTTGCTTACTGAGTATTAAAATTACTTCCAAGCCTACTTCGTAGGTATATAATATCATATTGTATATAGAACATATACATTTTCAGTCTTAAACCTATACATTATAATATGTCTGATCTCTGACTGTTCGTGAGACTCGTAAAATTATAATATGATGGAGGTGCATTACTCTACATCCACCGTCACCACGATAACAGCGTGTATTAGAGTACGGCTATCATAGTCGATGCTTAAGAATAAATATTGCTTAAGCTATATACTTATGACTCAAACGAGATTCATAAACAAGACCACAGCTTAGGAAAAGAAACAATATCACTTAAATTAAGTTTGGTCTTGAACTACCTTAAGCATTGCTTTTATTTACTATCAAAATATTTGTATTTTTTAAATTATCAAAATTAGCTTAAGCAATACTTATTCTTAATCATCGACTATGAATAACGGCCCTTAGTGTAAGTCATGTAAATAAATAAAATAGCGTTCGACTCACCACTGAGCAGGCCGTCGGACGTGACTTCCGACATGCCTTCCATGTCGAGGTGTTGAAGCGATGGCATCCCAGCCACGGCCGCGAACCCGTCGTCGTCCACTTGCCGCGCGGCCTTCATGGTCAACCGGCGCAACCGGCGACACGCCGGCACCAAGCGCCTGTACGCGGCTGGGCCTAACCCAGAACAGTCGGCCGCGGTGAGCGCGAGTAGGTCTTCGGGCGTCTCAGCAGTCATGGCGGCCGCGGCGTTTGCGGCGGTGGCCGTTTCGTCCCAGTCGTTGACGGAGGCCGCACTCCCGCACCGGGACATCGGGTAGACGGCGTACGCGTGCGGCGCCGGCCGCCGGATCGTCACCCTGAACTCGGACAACAGACCGGCGCACGTGCGCTCGACGTCGTCTATGAGTTCCATCACTCGATTGTCGTCTGCGCGGTCGTGCGAGCACCTGAGCACCGGCGGCCGGCTGTCGATGTCGTCGCCGACGTCGCCGCCGTCACTACCGTAATCGTCATCGTCACCGTAGTCGTTGTCGTTGTCGTCGTCATCGTTGTCATTGACGACTACGTCACTGTTGTCATTGACGACTACGGCGTCCGTGTCGTCGCGGGCCTCGAGCATAGCAGACACCGCGTCGGCTACGTCGTCGGCCGTCATCACCACGTTGCTGAAGCACACCCGCCGGGCACGGACGCCGGATAATAACCGGCGCAGACCGTCGACCGGAAGGTTAGTGTAACTGATGTCCCGACCGTAACCCACGTGCAACACGTCCAACGCAGACGACTTCCTTCGGCCGTTTCGGCATTTGTCAGCAAGTTCGTTGTCGTCGTTGTCATCTCCATCGCTACGTTCACCGCTGTCTTCATCGTCGTCGTCATCTCCGTCGCTATGTTCACCGCTGTCTTCATCGCCGTCTTCACTGACGTCTTCGCTGTCGTCGTCGCATCGCCGCAGTTGTTGGGGCACGTCCCGGTCAAAGTCGTACACGTCCACCAGGTACAGTGACGTTACGTTCCGCACGTCGAACGTCCGCGTCACGGTGGCCGCCGTGTCCTGGCCACCACGCACGAGCAGCGCACCTTCCGACGCGTACATGTGGTGCTGGGCCACTCGGTACAACCGGTCGGTGGTGGCCGACGCCTGCAGAAGATCGTCCGTTGACTGCTTTCGGAATATGAACCGGATCATTTCCGGCGGCAGACGGTCGAACACGCATTTCGGACACGATCTGTGGACATATACCCGATTACTATATTATTATATCATAACGAATGGTGATAATTCTTTACTAATGATGTAGTCTTGCAGTGGTTCTAAAACTGTGGTACCACTGGTGGTACGCAGAAAGTTATAAGGTGGTAACGTGGAAAGGCCGCGTGGAGGCAACACGTAGATAAATTATTATTTACTTATTGTTATAATATTATTTTATATTTTATGTACCTATATTAGTACCAAATACACTGCAATAATATGTATCTAAATTATTATTTTTATACATTATTATTGCTAAATTTATTGCTATTCTTAAATAGCTAGTTATATTTTTAGACATTGAAAATGAAAAGATTTAATTAATAATATATTTTAAGATCGGTGCAACCCTTAACATTAGTTTAAATGTAACACTTTTTATTAACTCGCAACCATATAACATTTAACTATAATTTAGCCAATTATCATAGTTAATTTGAGTTCTTATGATAAAATATCTTGGAGTTATTTTTCATTTTGAATTGTTATTAATAATCTACATTCATACATTTTTTATTTGGGAAACCAATTGACTATTGAGTCAGGTGTCTATACAAAACTTGTTCTTTGCTATAATATATCAGTTTATAATTAATAATTAATAATTTTGATTTTAATTTATAATTATAATTTTTAATTAATTATATTACCAGACAAGCTCACTCTAGTTACAACAATATTCTTGAAGGTTAGGTTAGGTTAGATTACATTTTCGAACATTAAAAGATATTGGAGAAATTATTTGAATGCCACGCATTTTTTGAAATACTATTAATGAATGAGATTGCTGATTCTTCATTTTTAGTCTAATTTAATTTAAAATAAATCCTTACTGTTTGCGAGAAAAATACCTGCTCTATATCCAAAAATTATTTATACGATTCTCCTTTTAATATAATGCAATGGGAATATGGGATGGCACGCGTATTGCAATGATAAACTGTTTATTAGCTAAATAATCCATTTTGCGTTTTTTTTTTTTTATTATTCTATTATTAATAGTTTAATGTACAAAAACTTCTCATTATAATTTCATTACTATATATATAGTATATTCACATCGTTATAATGTAATTTGTAATGCAAATATAACTTAATATGTCTGTTATATAAATAAATAAATATAATAATATTACACATCATACTGAACATAGTGCCGTAACATTACAGTAATGTTTCAATTTGATTTAGTTTTTAAAACCGACGTTTTTGTTTTTCTGGGTGATGAAAGGACTTATTTATGCAGGATTCGAAAATTCACGTTAAGTTCGAAATGTTATCATATACCGACCCGATACGTCTATTAATGAAATTATTCCCGTCAATACCATTTTTATTTTATTATATCTTACTCACACCAAGGTAATTTTAAATATTAATGACTATAATATTGTTTTTGTTTTGGGTACATAATATTAGGTATATTTATAGTTTGATCAATATCAACATTTTTTTTCTCGCAATTTGAATCCGATAAACGGATGAACACACGTACAACCATCGTAAGTTTGTGTATGCTGATTTCAAGCTTTTAATTGGTTCAGTTAATGTGAATGTTTATAATCTTTTTGATTTGGAACATCGTTTTTCAAAAAACATCACGTGTGTTTAATATGGCTGTCATTGACGCTTTGTCAAAAATGTATTTCTTGTTAAATGTACAATCATTACGGGGCGTTATCTAAAGCTTATAAATTCGCAGCTGTGAACATCTCAATAACTATTGTATAAAGAAAAAAATAGCGATTTATTCTATGTTATAAAATAAAGCTGATACTGTCAAGAACAGTTTTTTTATGCGGAACGTTGTCAAAACGTTTCACAAATCTCTTTGTAATATGACATTCGAGATTGGGTTTTAACCGTTAAGAGTTTTAAACTTTTTATATCTCAACTTTAAAGAATAAAGGAGACAATTTTTCACTCAATTTGGTACCGATAAACTTTCAGTGACTACAATAAACTTTTAGTGATTCTCAGTATTCCTTTTCGATTTTTATAAGTTCAAAAATACGTAAAAAGAAAAACAATAATAATTCATAATATTTGTAGGACAGTGACGAACGGCTTAAGTACAAATGTGCGTTGTACCTACATTGATAAAATATATAGCTTGATTCGCTCGAATTTGCATTCTATCGACTGTAGGAGTTGTGATTTGTCACTCCAGGGGTACTTGCAACGATGCAACCCAGCAGTGCTTAACGCAACCTTTAGACGACCATCGATTTTTAGGAAGAATTAATGTTCACGAATATTGTACAATATTATGTTTTATTAGTTGTACGTTTAAAATATTCGTTAAAAGTACCGTTTGATTGCACGTATTATGACTATAATATGATCATGATTATACTCTCAAGTAACTTTTATGTCTACGTGTACCTCTGTGTGCCACAATGTAAATAAAAGGCCCATAAAAGGTTATGTCGATTTTCATTCAACAACTCGTGAAAACTATTATCCCTTGGCAGAGCGTTATATTCGATTGCTGGCGTGGCGGTATCTCAAAAGTATTTTAGAAAGGATACAAATGATGCTCTTTTTTTAGCTCTTCAACGTTTTTCCATTACGCCATGCCAGAGAGGATATGTTATAAGGACTTCACTCTTCTAGTGGATATATACCCGTATTATATTTATTTTTTACAAGTATGTGGGCACTGCAGATTCGCGATTATTTTATTTTATTTTTTTTTTAATTTTAATTCCAGGCCCTCTCCGTCTCCTTTTCATTTCGTTCATCCATTTTCACCCTTTGATGTAATTATTATTCTATCACACTCTTTGTCTCTCTAACTCTTTTAATAATGACCCACGGGGCCCTCTTGTGACAGGAGACGACGGTAAATTAGATGAAAATCGATTTCGCGTTACACGGATTCACGAAACGGGAAATGTTTTGGTTTTTATTTCAAGAAAAAAACTTATAGTATGTTCTAGACAATAATACCTATCTAACAATTAATAATGCTTACACAACGTTGAGCATAAACACAATAACATTATATGATCAGTCATATTAGATGTCTACACAGTAACAATGTATATTAAACTTATCACATATTCCCGTTAATGATTTATTGAAGGTTAGTGTAACAATTATTATTATTTCATCAAAGTCGATAACATTGGTTCACAGTTCTACGTTTGATTTATGATGGTATACACATATACACACATGAATAATGTACGTGGCAATAACACACAAATATTATAGAGTAATCCAAACGGTATTAAAAAAAAAAAAAAATCAATTTATCAGTGCAATTTCGGCGCCAATCAGATATCATCACCCACACATCGCCTGACCACGGAATTTCGGTGCAAACACGTTGACTCACACTCTCTCATGCACACACACACAACTCTACAACAGTCCTTTAAACTTGACATGTATTATTATGAAATAACGTCGATCAAAACCAAACCCAAAATAAAGACAAAAACTATATAGGAAACCGTAATAGCGGCGAATAATATAATATTCGATCGGAAAAATACGTAACAATAAAAAAGAAAATAATAAAATAAAACGTGGATGGGTGGATGGATGATATATGTATAGCTGAAATGTATGATATTTTTTTTTTAGATTTCAAACAAATGAAAATTCATCTGAATAATACCCTTTTTCAATGAGAAAATAAAGCGTCGATTAAAATAATATTGTGTTACACTTACTTTTCCGTATCGTCCATGTTTTGTGTTGTAGTCTGGAGCTGGCCGCTGACCGACATGTGCTAAAGTTGAAGACGACCAACTATTATAAATAATTGTTGGACTACAAACTTTAAAGAAATTTACGTAAAGTGTAGTTATAATACGTTTTGCGTGTGTTTTAATACTATTGCATACGTAGAATAGAAAAATACGAACTTCGTGGTGTCAGACCGTACTCGAAATCGGATCGAACGGAAACGTTAACCGCGAAGACCACTTCGAAATCGAAAGTTAAACCGAAATATACGGACTGAGAGAAAATAATCAAAGACCGGTCGTTGCGACAGCAGAAGCATCAACAGCAGCAGACGGGATAAGGACTGAGTTGCGAGGTCGGTTTACAATAAAAACATGTTCAACACACGACCACGGTGTGTGCATTGAGTGACCAGTCCGTTTCCTTGTCTTATATACGCGTTTCCCATCCACCAATGCCACCACCACTACTTGCTTTTACGCATTATCTGAGCGAAATAGTTCAGTGAAAACAATATCATAATAATAATCGTAATAATCGCAATAAATAATAATAATAATAATAATAATAATAATAATAATGATAATAATAGTAGTAATAATAATTATTATTGTTATTTATACCTACATTATACAGATCGATTATGCAATGGACGGGTCGATGGGATCGGAAATCGTGTGGAAGGGCGCCAGCGACAGACACTGAACGAGTAAATCACTTTCGGATGCGTGTTATTCGTATACCTATATTGTGTAGGGAACTTGAAAATGTGATTTTCTTGTTGACCTCTACCGGGCGTGTACAGTATTATTTATCAAAAGAGTATTGTTATTTGATACACCGACAACGAGGTATTATTTTGATCTTAAAGTCGCCGTTCGCGAAATACCTAAACGCTTGAAATTGATTTTATCTTAAGCTGCTGTTAGGGGAGGCGGTACGACAACAATATTATTGGGTGCATAATAAAAAAACAACTTATATTGATATTATATTATTTTTGTATGACTAAAATTTCAGTTAGTTTCTTGTCAAAACAGGTGGTATATGATATTTATGTTTTTTTGTCACAGCATCATCGAATCTACTAATACATTATAAATCCTACGTGGTTACTGTTAAAGTTTAGATTTGCACTATCACTTTATTTTTTATAGATTTACATTTACGGAGTACCTTCTCGTGTTCGAACTCGCCCACTATTCTACGACTGAAACGACATTTGGACGTGGGAGGATTCGATTAACATAAAAGCACTCGTCCGACAAATGTCAAATAATTCCTTTGAAAATGCAAACATTTTACTCACCGTTTATTATTATCACATATTTTACTTTTGAATTATTTATTTTACATCTAAACATATTTTCAAATCTGAATAATGACGATACATTATACAGATATAGAAACACAAATTATATCTTACCCATATAATGTATACAATAATATCGTATAACTTATATAATATGAACTGTATACAAAGAATAATACATTATGTATGTTCAATAAACACATCTGTATGTGATTGTAATAATATAAAGAATAATATTTTATAAGAATGCATACTTTATAATAATATTAAAAGTGTCATATTATTATCGAATGAGAAAACAAAGAGCAATTTTTACTAAAATAGTAACACGACTAAAAAATGCATAACATTACCTAATTACAAACACATTTTCAATAATTACGGCATCATTGTCGAGTGTCAAATACAAAATAAATTGATTTTATTAATTTATCTAGGTAATTTCAATTGAAAGTTCTATGAATAGCGCATAAACTTTAGCAGGGAATCACACCTACGTAGTGTTGGGTATCATTCGATAATATTTGAATATTACAAAATAAAAAGGTTAATAAACTATAGTAGATACAGAATTTATAAAACGTAAACAAAATTGTGTCAATTTATATGTAACATCAATCATAATTGATTATAAAATATAGGTACTATAGATTTCTCACTGTTTTCCAGTGGCACGAAATATTATGTTCTCTGGGTAGATAGCGAGGCGACGTGACTACTAGCGATTACAACGTTACCCGACCTTACTAAATCGGGCGGCCGTGTTATTTGGTGAGGGCTTGTGGTTAGTAATGTCGGGTAACGTTGTAATCGCTAGTAGTCACGCCACCTCGCCATCTATCGGGAGTAAATAATATTTCGTGACACCGAAAAACCATTAACATTAAAATGATATACTTAAATATTTTTAATTTCTACATCAATAATTGAATAAATTGTATTTTTACTTATATAGGTAATAGGTAACTTCAACACTAATATTATCGTTTAAAATATGTACAGGGTTATTGCATATATATCCCTTCTCAGTCAAATATTTAATGATAAAAACAACAATGGCAGCGTAAAGGGAGCCAATAATAACCGAGCATACGGTGGGAATTTTGAATTTGTTAGCTTTTGTCAGCGTATTTTTGATGATAAGAAAAAAAAAATTGATATTTGTGATTTCTTTTTACGCAGCCATTTTGCTTCTGATGATAATAATCCGAGTCGATATGCAATAACCTGTATATTTCAACCATGCATTACGTTAAATTATTTTTTCATCAGATATTTATATTATTTGTTAATACCTATTACAATTTTATACCTGCCTACATTTTGTGTTATAATCAATATTTTTTTAAATTATAAAATAATATAACAACAGCCGTAGCTTTCAAAGCATACAAATTTAACAACCCAGTGACCTGAGCACATATCATTTTGAGTTTAATGTTTCGTTCTTAACTGTAACACTTAAAACCAACATCAAAAAACAACAGAAATACTTGCTTTGTGTTTCTTGAGGATTTTAAGTGTTGCTGTTAGTCGTTGAAAATAGCTATATAGCTTATACAGTTATATCTAATATACAATACATGGTAGTAACTATTACAAGTAATTATTAAAAGATATTATGTTCTATCACATCATTAATACGATGTCAATAATAGTTGGAAAGTAACAATAATATAATAATTGTGTTGACTGTTATGATTGTTCACCTGATGCAAAATACAAAATAGTTATGATAATTACTCGATGTCTCGATTGATACTGTAAATGACTGCCTAGGTACCTCAAGATAAATTATAATATAAAATATGAATAATTGTTGAAAGTAGATGGTTTTAATCAGGGATGGAAAAAGTTTTTAAAAAACGTTATTAAACGGAAAAAAACAAAAAACGAAAACAATTAATAAAACGAAAAAACACAAAAAGGGAAAACAATTAATAAAACAAAAAAGATGGGTAAGTGGATGTCGCTCTACTGAACAGTAGGTTACAAGTGGGTCACTGTATAATGGGTAGTATTAAATTTGAATTCAATGATATAATATCATTGTATAAGAAAAACGATTCTGAGCGGAGGCGGTATGTCAGTCTGGGTATAAGACATAATATTAAATATGGTATTAAAAAAAATTTACCTTTAATAGGTACCTATAATAAATTCCTAAATAATCATATCACAACACCTATTAAGTACTATTATAACACGTTATACATCAACAACAAATCGTGGTACTATCTATGATATATAATAGTATACTTTAGAAGTTTCAATAATATACAATCACAACAAAATAACTAAAATAGTTATTCCAGGTTTTTTAATATGTGATTTTGTCCAAATTTGAGCTTAAAATGACTATAAAAATAAATTGTGCTTATGTATTTTTTAGATTTTTTGGTAACAGAATTAACTACTTAGGTGGAATCTTGTTTTATATTTTTAATCCTTAGATATAAAAATTAAACATTTTATAAATTTTAAACTACGAAATAATTATTAAATTTTAATTTTGATAAATGTTGTCAAAATTCGATCTTTAAATGCTTATAAAAAAAAATTGTGCCTATGTATTTTTAATATTTTACAACTGCTATTGTAACAATATATCAGGAGCCTTGTATTAAATGTTTACACTTTTTGGCCGAACACATAAAACTTTATTGATATTTATAGAAAAAAAAACAAAAAAAATTGAAAACTGACCATGTCCGTAAACAGCTCACAAAGTGTCAAATTATTTTCAAAATTTTATCGTATATAGAAAATACTAATATAAACATTCAGTGAAATTTTCAAGTATCTACAGTCATTCTTTTTTTAATTACAACAAAATAAGAAAATCATTACATGAGAAATCGAGTGAATATCAAATGTTGTAAAAATATGAATATCAAACGATCATAAAATTTTAATTTAACTTTCTTATAGATATTTTTTTTTTTGATAAAGGTAGATAATCTTATAAGGAATCTTGTATTACATTTTAAAATCTTAGATTTAAAAAGAAAAATTTTTACGAATTCTTAACTCAAAATAATTTGCTAATTTTTGTGATTTTTTCATATTTTGTCAAGTTTTGAACTTTAAATGCTAATAAAAAAAAACTGTGACTAAGGATTTTTAATATTTTTCATCTGATTTTGAAACAATATACTAGGAGTCTTTTATTACATTTTCAAGCTTTTTTAATAAACAAATAAAATTTTATTGATATTTTTAGAAAAAAAACTGAAAAAAAATGAAAACTGACAATGTCCGTAAAGAGCTCAAAATAAGTCAAAATATTTTGAAAATATTATGGTGTATAGAAAATTCTAATATAAATATTCAGTCAAAATTTCATGTATCTACAATTATTTTTTTTAAAGTTACACCAAAAACCAAATTCAATTTTGTAAAAAATCGATTTTGCGTAAAAATTCCCGTTTTTCCTTAATTTTTCTTTTGTTTTTCCCGGCGCTTTTGAAAACCACTGGGAAATTTAAATTTTGACCTCCCCAATGCACCAACGATATTCAATTTCCAATCGAACAAGATACAGAAGTTGAAAATTGAAGCATTATTTCGACTACTTATCGTGTACACAGACACAAAAAAAAAAAATAAAAAATAAATAAAAAAAAAAAAAAACACACCAATCGTTCCATTCAGAATCTAAAACAACCGAAAAACGATAAAAAAAAATCCCAAAAACCGAAAAAAATTTAATAACGAAATCAAAAACGAAAACGAAAATAAATTATAGTATTATACATTAAATTATTTATACCACGAAAAAAAAAATTTGAAAAAAATTTCACTCGTCTTTACTTTTTAATCTTTAACTTTAAAATCATTTTAATTTGAAACAAAAATTTTGAATTTTCTATTTTTTATATAAATTATAATTTTGATTTAAAATTTAAAATTTAAATATTAAGAATAGTTAATTTTAATTTTTAACTTTTAAGTGCATTTCTATATTGTGCGTTACTATTATAACTATAAAAGTTAAGAATTATAAGTTATAAGAATATAATATAAAAAAAAAAATATATTATCAAAAACGTTATTTGGAAACAATAGGAAAATAACGTTTTTAAAAACGTTAATTAAAAACGTAATAATCAAAAACGTTTAGTAACGTTAAACAAAAACGATATTTTTTAAATCAATAAACAAAAACAAAAATAAAAAAAATAAAAACGTTTTCCATCCCTGGTTATAATTAAAAACAAAACCGTAAAAACGAATAATTATGATATTCTGTTAGTGATTTATAGTCAAAGTATCGGATTTGTATGTCTAAAATAAATCCTTTATTATTTTACTTTCATCGAGTTTAAACGCTGGATTATTTATAACACTAGAACAAAAATGTTTATAAAATAAATGTCAAGAAACTTTTTAATACTTTAGTCATCTATAACTTATAAGTGTGTTAAAAAAATCTTGAATTAAATTGATAAGTATTGGTAAATTACAATATATAGGTACTTAAATACAATATATATTTTAAATATTAAGTACACTGAAAATAGACAATCATTAAAATATAATAATAGATCATACATAATGATTAAAATAAATATTTAGTTTTAAAAATGTCCGTTGTAAGTATTAAATTTACAATGGAATAACAATCACTCTATATTCGAAATTTGAATCGAGAATCAATTAATTTTCAAGTTATAGGCATATTAATACTTATTACTTAATCAGCTATTTTTGGTAGTTTTATAAACTTTTATTATGCAACTAGCTTGTATAATCTATCATTGAACAATTACACGGAATAAATGAATGTATTATTTAAATATTACAATATTTCATTTCATAGAAATTGTAGGTATGTGATAATATAAGAAACATTGTAAGTCGTATTTCACAATGGGTTAAACTTCAATCTTTAAACGAAAGATTTACATGTGAAAATAATTATGATCATGTTAACATTATTATTTATCATACACACTACTCGATATTAACTAAAAATTAGCAACAATAGGTAGTCTATTAAATTATATTAACGCTTATTGTTTTGGCTTATTTATATTGCCCACATAACAGGAATTCAATATTCGTTAAACTTATAATAACCATTCAATGCAGTACCAATTTAGTTTTTATTTCAATTCGTTAGGAATAATTTATTTGCATTTTGTCTATGCACAATCATTAATTGTGTACCTTATCACATATATAGGTAGTGAAATAAAATAAAATACAATTGAAATATTGATTTACATTGCAAGTACTAAAAGATTCAAGCACATAAAAGTAAAATTGAATGCAATTTAATAAAAACACTCAATTTGCAATTTATTTATAGCTCTGATATTTTAATCAGTCACGTCGAACGATATTATAATATTTAAAACTCATTTTCACAAGGTAACCATAAATAAATTAGTCATGTTTCATACTTATAATACAATTTTATAGATAGAATACAAAATATAGATATGGTAACGGGAAAGATATTTTCCCATTTTCTCTGTGGATTCACTATGATTAGGGAAAATAAAAAATACCGAAAATTGTAAAAAAATTGATGAAATAAATTTCAGCCTGAGTGTTTTTAACTGAACCCTTCACTATATCGTCATACCATGATATTGACCATCGCTATCAAATATTTACATCATTATATTATGTATTAATTTATTAATTTAAAATTAAACGGGTCATATATTCATATGATATTATAATACACCACACAGCCGACTATCTTGTGCTGAAGTATGCGAGATGATCCAAGTGCTCATCATATAATCCACACTTTTAAAAGCATTATTTAATGATATAGCTACTATTACAATGAAATTAACTGAATTATTAATAATACCAGTGCAACAGTGTTGCTTTAATAAAAAACCTCATGGTAAATTGTTGGAAAAAAAAATGTATAAACTAATTTACCTCTCTTTCTTCATATTACCATATACTATATTATAGACTTTAAGAATATGGTTTGAGGCTTTACTTCTTAGTTGTTAACGGCTGTTTTAACATGTAAGCATGATATATTTTAGCAACGGTTAACCTACACACACATACACACACATGCATATGCACACACTAACACAATAGATTAAATTTCTTGGCCACCGAGAAATCCAGAATACAATATAGGTACCCCACTCGTGTCATGACCTTAATCCGTTGTGTAAATATTGATTACAAAAGATAAATTTAACTACTAAAATATAGATAATAAAAGTGCACACGAAGAAGTTATTTACTCGATATATATTATTTATTAGCTGCTGTTACAAAGAATAATATGCCAGTCCTGTTGGTCATATTTTAGAAATTTATAATTTTAGAAATGATTAGCTACATATGCATGTTATGTGTGTTATTTTTATTAAAATAATAATATTGAAATACAAATCGTAGCTCTTAATAAAAAAATTGCCATACATAATTTTTGTATCCTGCACGAAGTGACTTTTTTTCTATAAAAAAAATAGCTGAACCATCAAATCATTTTAAATTAATATAAAAAAAAAAAAATATAAAAAGCGGGTAAGTGGGTAACGCAGAATTCATGTATATACTATTTTTATTTACACTAAAAAACAAAACCAAATTTTTCGTGAACTGGTTTTGCGTTAAAATCTCACTTTTTACTTAAATGATTGTTTGTTTTGCCTGATGCTATTGAAAACCATTGGGAAATTTTTACATTTGAGCCCCCTCCCTCTCCCGAGTACCAGCTAGATTCACTTTCCTACCAGAAAAGATGCTCCTGACAAAAATTTAAGTTTTTACTGTCCCAAAAGGTGATGACAGATACGAAAAAAACACACACATCATTGTGAAATAAATACATTCATTGATCCACTCAGAATTTAATAAAGTAAATAAGAATATTCTGAACGGAAAATTTGCTATATTATGCGTTTATTTAACGATTATTGTTTGTTAAACGGAGAAAAGTAGACAACACAGTATATTGGTACGACGTTCACTTGCTAACTTCGTTTTCAAGAAGGTAATTTATCATTATACGAGCCCATATGATGATACATTTTTTGCTTCGTCTTTTAATCATTAAAAAATATTTATCAACCTTTATTTTATTACGTGTCTTAAAAGTATCGTTTTCAGTTAAAAATTTCTTTTTAAAAACCCTTGACGTAGATGATATGTATTATGCAAGGTACATAATACGTGGTTGAGCTATTGTACCATTAGAATTATGAACATGCTATTTATAATTGGTTCAAAATTATGATAAATAGTAATTTGTGGCTATTTGGTTTTCTTAATTATTTTTGTTTATTTATATAGATGGTTCGAAAATATATACGAAAAACTGAAAGAGGACGTGTTACAGATAATGTTTTATTTAAATATTGTTTTAAATTAATTATAAAGAGGTTATTTAATTTTCATTGATTTAAATAAAATTAATTAGTTCATTATTATGTATTTTTTTTAGGTATTTTAAAAGTTAAATATATAAATAAAGCTGATTATAGTACCTATTAATTATAAGTTACAAGTTACAACAATACCTATGTGTCAACGTGTTCCAATAGTATTGGCAACTTATCCCGATAATGGGGCAAGTTGGCTAGAATATATTTGTTTAGCGTTATTTTATTTGTCAATTACAGATTACTAATTAAGACAATAACCTAAATTAATTATGTAGCTTATATGTTAGTGAACTGTTTAGTGTATTTGGAGCATTAAAAATATTACAAATACTCAAAGAGTTAAAAATACAAGTATAAAAAGTAAGCTAACTAGTCTCGGACTCATAGCTTACAATAATTTACATTAGTCTTAACATTTTAAATTAAATAAATTGTTAAACTATAACTCCACAAATCAGTTCAAAATAAAAAATAATATTGTTATACATTTTTATAATAGGTAGTTATAAATATAACTAATTAGGTACATACATACAAAAAATGGGTAAAACCAATTAATCCATTTATTATTTTGACTCCTCGTACATTCATATTGAATAGTTATTATCTTTCTTAATTAATACTATTTTTATTTGATTATACAAAAGCAGATGAGTAATAGCTACTAACTATAGGTAATGTTAATAATTTAGATTACAATTTATTGTTTTTTAATGACTAATATATAGTCAATTTATAGTAAACAGTTATATTATATTTTATTGAAAGTAAATTATATCGATAGCAAGAGAAAAGTAAAATGTCCAGTAAAATCTAAACTGACATCAAATAGAATACAATTTGTGCAAAAAATTAAAAAAAAAAAAATCCTTCAAGATAAAATTGAAACTCATGTTAGAAGTTTTTAATACAACAAAATTGAATGTTATACAAAATATCATTAATCATATTTTATTTGTAGGCATAGAAATTTAGAGTTAAAGATTATTTTAAATTATAACAATTAATTCTATACTAGTTCAATTAGCGATAAACTATAGCAAAAACTAAAAAGTTTGCATTTTAATGTTATACGTTAATATAATACGTCACGAATTGCGTATATAATGTGATATAATAATCATGTAAAATGTATGACCTTTAATATCTTGAACCTAACTGACAAAAAACTCATTCATATAAAATACCTAATACGTTTATTATTAGGTACTACCTTGAATTGCGTTTACACTCAATTGTGTATACAATTTAAATTTAGCCTAATAATAACAAATTACTTAACTCAAAATTATTACAATTTTAATCGTCTGTCGATTACATTCAAATATATATTATATATCATTTGATTTTTGACTTGTCAATAATAACAAATTAAACAAAAACAGAGTTTCGTCGAACGTTTAATCACGTTAATAAATGGGTCTCCGTATGCTCACAAAATCATAGTCCAAAATTATCGAATTTACAATAATTTTACATTAATATGTTCGAATTTGATTTATCAATCATCTATTTGAAATTATTGCAATATATTACTATAACTATGACTATTATACGATTACAAATACATTAATATGCGTACAAGTGCATATGAAGTTTTAAATAATACATAGATATAATACTTTTAGGTAGGTATTTTACTAATTTCCGACTCATTTCAAGCAATACGCGTACAATTGTATACCACATATTTTTTGCATAGTTTAATAATTAAATAGCGTAATATATAATTGACTAGTAACGACGAGATAAAAATACAATAAAAACTGGATATTATGTAAAATATATATAAGTAGAATATTACACGATTAATTGTTTTAATTATTATTATAACATGCTGTTATCATTATTATTAATCGCTTAAAATTATGATTGACCTTCAAAAAATTATCGTTGATTAAAATGTAAAGACAAACAATTATTGGCCCCATGACATATTCTAATTTCTGGGTCTACTTACTGCTTTGATTGACTACAAGTAGGTAAACATATATTATTGAAATCAAATTCATTATAAATATAAGTTATAACACATCATAGCAAAAGCTATAAAGATTTATTATCAACTCGGTCGGCTAAGATAAAAATGACCAATATGCTACTTAATTATAATACCTTTACAGTACCTACCTTTACATAAACTCAAATAGTTCTATATCAAATAACATTTTGTTTTTTAATGTAATCATAATTTCATAATAACACGATCCTTTTACTTAACACAGCATTTCAATACTCTAAAGAGTAAGGACTAATACGACTGCAGTACACAAATAAGAAGCTTGTCTCCTTAAAACACTTACATTTTAAAATATTAAAAGCTATTTGATTACTTTTGAATATTTCGTTTATATCATGCAAAATGGTTGTGCCCATAGATACTGTTTATTTAGTGTCTATATTGCTTTAATATTATGCAATAATTATTTTTAAATATACCTACTTATAACATAATATAAGGCCGGTCCGTGTGTCTAAACAAGTATATAAATATCGATATTCCATAATTTATATTATTATTTATAGGTTACTATAACTATCATCTTTTCATATTTGAACTTGTGTGCTCAATAATTTATAGTATCAATCTGAAATATTAGTAATTGTAATCTCAATGAATTTATGTGTGTACTATAACTGCTAAATAGTCTGTATACTCAACTAAGAATTCTCTTCTTAAGAAAATTAATTGATTGAATCATAAAACATAAAAAATGTGGTGAATCAACATTTAATAAAGCCTATAAATTTAAAACTGTAATTGGTTTCAAATATTCAATAACAAAAAGGAAAGTAAAAACCCATATTAATGTCTATGAACAGAGTTCTTATTTTATCAATATAGTAAAAAATAATGACTAATGAATATTATATCATAATTTATTTGGAATAAATTCACGATAAATCGTTGTACTATTTAAAAAAATAAAGATGTAATAATAAATTAAAATAATACACACAATTTGAGTTGGCCGCACTAAATTAAAAGGCAGTGGTACCTATTGTGTTTTGCATAAAATAAGTCATTTTTAAACATAATCTATTTCAATATTAATTAATATATTATGTGTTATTAAAACAATGGCATAATTGAAAAAAAAAATTCCTTATTACTTTCATAAAAGCTAAAATGAGATAAACATGGATAATAATATATTATGATACTGTATCTGATATTCTGTACCTATACCGAATTAAAAATATGAATAATTTTCAATCCCGATAAAATACATTTTTGCAATTTTTTTCACTTACTTACGTAAAAATACTGAGGTTGTTGAAGACACAATTAGTTGCAACACATTTTAAAAACATTTTATATTTTTATTTTTTACGTTGACAGTAACACAAGTCGGTGAAAATGTTGATTCAGTCTGAACAGGATTTCACAAACAAAATTTGAAAGCTACTTTGACTGTGTCTCCATACAAGTTACACAACTGTTCTTATCAATAAGTACACAGTTTTGTGTTAAAAATCAATTCGTTTGGCACCGTTTGAAAATTATACGAACTAAAGTTCAATAAGAAAATACAATGGTAGGTACTTTAAAAATATCATTTCTCCTTACTTTTCATATTTTATTTTTAACTTTTAAATGTGTGCACAGTGCACTTAAAAGAAAAAAGTTCTTGTTTATTTATTTTTGAAAAATACACTTTCAGGGTTCATTCTTCTGTATATGAAATAAGTTAAAAATCAATAAAATCTTTACTTATATATTCAGATAATTTATTTATATTTTAAGTTTATATTCACCTACACAAGCAAACGAGTAGTTAGGTATAAAAATATAAAATTGCAATAATTAATTGGCATTTTAAATACAATTAATTAAGTATAAATTTAGTTATGTAAATAGGTAAATATTACACAGGTAGTAGGTATTTAAATTTGATCCAGTTGTGGCTGAATATTTACTACAATACATTATTAGTTACATTTAATGGTATAATAATATGTATAGTAGGTATATATTATTAGTATTATATAATTTATTGTATATACACTATAAGATACAGGATAGTTCCCCAATCATGTTCAACCTAGGTATTTTATTATTTAATTATGCATTTATCAATATTCTGATTTTTATAACTTTTATTTTATTTAAAAGTTAATATCCAAATGGTTTATAATAATTATTAGTGTGTTACATGATATAAGGACTTCCATTTATCGTATAATCACTGTATTAAACTACACAATATACATTGTTAATCAGATGACAATTTCAGGATTTTAGTGTACACCTATAATTAATTACCTATACTCTGTACCAAATAAGAGTGCACCGGGCGGCCACGGGCGAAACCGGTTTTCTTACGTAAATTTGGTGCGCTGTTATTTGGTACAGGGTATAGTATACATAATATCTCAAAATTCAAACGAGTATATTTATAAGTTATTAACCTTTATGCACATAGGTTTATGGGTAATATTCACTAACATTGGTTTTTCATAAAATAAAAAATAAGTGTAATAATTATATATTAAAGTACAAATTATACTTGGGCCATCTTACACGCTATTAAAATATAAACATGATATTATGTACCTAAAATGTACATTGAAATTTGTAACATTTTAAAATAATCATAGCACCTAGATTCTTCTTAAGGTTTTGCAAAATCATAAAATGTAGAAAAATGCAATTACACATATTTGTTGAAAATGTAAAATACTTATAATTGTTAATTTTATATCGAAATTACAACTAAAAATCAAAATATATTTTTCCAAAAGCAGGTGTTGTAAAAATTTTCTAGTTTACGTTTTTTTTTTCTTGATTATGATTACTACTATAATTACTGAAAATTGTCTACTTCTTATTCTTTAAAATACCGACAAAAAAATAAATAATTACACATTCATCAAAAATTCTATAATAAATATCTAAAGTTAAAACATTGACTACAAAAAAAAATTAACAAATGATAATTATTAGGTAAGATAATTTGAAAATATTCTAATCATTATAGAATCTAATAGAATTAGAAGCATTAACCTGAAGAAATATGATTGAACACAATAAATTCTATCCGAGCTTTGTTTTTAAAAATTATAATCTAAACAAATGTATTAGATTTATATAAAAATAATATACTACATAATATTATATATATTATTATAATGTTTAAGATTGATTGCAATAATAATTAGGGTCTATATATTATAATAACATTAATGTTGATAGTTATAGACCAGCTGATTTGAGATTATTTTACCTATTAAATTAATAGCCTAAAGAATGTGTATGTATAACACGTATTTAACTGCCGATAAACTATAAGTAAAACTAATTAGAAACTATACAACCTTAAAAAACTACTAACAACATTGATAAATCTCCATTTATAAGTTCTACCAACTCCACTTTCTGATTGAACATTTTGAGCATACTAATGATTATCTACTAAAAAAAATTAATAATATAAACATCGTTTTCTTTGCTCAAGACCTATATAGTAGTTTTTAATGGAACACAATAAAGCAACACTTTATTATTCAAACTGAAGTTTTAAAATATTTATTGAGAAAATTTCCTAAAATCTTAGATTATTTGATTTAAATTATAATTCACAAAAGTTATGGTATGTGAACAATAATCAATAATATCAATTTCAATAAGCGATTCTGACAAGTGTTCAGCTCACTATAATAAAGTTTTTATCGGACTTTTTAAAATTAAAAATTCTTTAGGAAAATAATTAAGGATTTTAAACTTTGTAAATTATAAACAAAATAATAATGATTTCCCTACTAATCTTGTATTTTATTGTCAAGCTTTAATATATAAAGCTACAAATACTGTTTAAATAAATTTAAAAAAATAACTTTAATTCAAACTTTAAACTCTTATGCAGAATGTTAACCTAATGTACCTACCTAGTAATTTATAACCTTATATTAAATGTCTAGATATAAGTAATACAAATAGTGTAATAATAAAGATAAAGGGGTATATTCAACTAAACCTCATAATAGTCAAAACGTTTTAAATTTACAAGTTACGTTTAATCAGACTAATATAAATAAGATTGTGAATAATAATAATATGTATCTATTGAATAAATTATTTTTTGAAAGATCAACAATCAACAAGAAACTATAATAGTTGTCCCAATTTGACCATACTAATTTATTGGAAGTTATATTATTATACGTCTATCTAAGCTACCTACTCGTAAAAAAAAACCATATTTAAAGTACCAACAAAATAAAAAGATACCCTTAAAACTAAAACTTAAAACCACACATGGTTTTAGAATATACTCATAGATCATAATAAATTCATAGGTTAATTCAATAATACTTAACATACTAAACTTTAATTATCTAGACTTTTAGCTTGTGAATCCATTACCATTTACCTACACGAAGTTATATATTGTCGGAAACTGAAAATGAAATTATACACCTATTTATGATATTATAATATCTGTTTGTAAGAACTAGACATTGAACTTTTCTTTTACAGTTAGTTAAAACAAACGTAATAAATCATATATTATAATCTAGAGCCACGCTGCACGGTGCACGTGTAGTTATAATAATTATTCCTGATAATAATAAATTATTATGACATTACAATAAAAAGACATATAATATAGCACGTGGAAGATATTTTTCATAATATGAAGTAGGAATATGCCTCTCATATTAATATATGTATAGGTATACTAGCAGTAGATGTATAATTTATTAATGATATGCTGTCATTTAAAATTTAATATGGTCGATGAATCATAATAACATCCTTAAAACAATAATTTGTATGATGCTTATTTATAAATTATATTATATTATTTTTTAACTGACAAATTAATCATATAGTATTAGTATAGGTATTAAAATTTTTATGAGATGAAAAAAAACTCATTTTAATTTAGTAACTAGTTAACTATACTGCAGACTAAAACAGTAGGTATTTTAACCGACTATTATGATCAGGTTTTAGTTATAGTTTAGCAAAATATATATTTTATCAACCAAAAAATAATTTATCTCGTGACTCATATTTTATAAAACTAATGATGATTTGACATAGATTTGTTATTGTACTTTTCACTGATTGACGTAAGCTTTCAAGGAAAGCATTGTCTTGTGACACCGTTATTCAAAAATAGCATTGTATCTATTCAAACTTATTTACATTTTTAATTTTAAAACCAGCACATTTTGCAGAACTAAACAAATTTGAAAGTTTAAGTTAAAGATAAAAATTGTAAAATATATTATTGCATACTTCCATACCTACTATCAAGATCAATTAATTTTTGGAGTAAATATATTATAAAAGTAATGCATTATAAACAGATAATTTTAATAATACAAATATTCCTTAGAATGATTATGAAAAATAATATTATGTATCTATCAAACTCTACTATATAACTACAACATATATTATTATTATACATTATTCAGTCGTTTAACTTGAAATTTGCAAATATACCAACTTTAATTGAATCTCTTTGAAGTTTTCTTAGAGAAAAATAATAATTTCGAAATGAAAAACACGACCATGAGGTAAATACTTAGGTAAAATGTGAAAATGAAAGAAGTATTGTGGGATATTGACATTATATTCGAGTCCATTTATCTTTTGTAACACATTCTTATATTTTTTTTTCATTTATAACTGAGTATAAATCAAAAAAAATTAAAAAAAATTAATTATATTTTATCAAGACATCGTTCATTAGTAAAATATTTTGTACTTTGACAATATTTTTGCTATAGAAATCTGTCAAAGCCCAAAAGTAACAGTTAAATTAATAAATGTGTCCCCTGAAATCAGATATATTTTAGACCCTGCAATTGAATCATACTCATATTCTAAACAGTAAGTTCGTACGATCATTACAGAATAGTTTCCACGTGACTAGCAACTAGTTAGACGCTCATTGATGTTAGTTTTACCATACTTGTATAATAGTTAACCCGCAATTTCATTTGCGCGTAGAAATCAACTATAAGTGGAAAATTAATTTTTTAATAATAATTATAATTTATAAATAAGATAAGTGAAGTCAATATTCAATACTCAGAAAGAAATAAAACCTAGTAGATGTATGTGCAATAACGATTCATATTATAAATACAAATAAACTGTTTATAATATTATTTCTTAAGTCTTAATAAAATTATGGTAACATATCGAGTATTTTATGTCGTTCAAAAAATAATCACTTATTAACATTTTAATCATCATTATATCATTAACGACAAGCAATTGGATTTAAAATATATTTTTAATTATTGATGAAAAATAAAGTTATTATCATTATATACGAAAAACAATTTTGAGTGCAGACGGTTTGTCAGAGTAGATATTCTATTTTATATTTTTATTCAGTTATTTGTTGATACTTATTATTAATACGGTAGCCGGTTATAAGAAAAACTAACAAAATTGGAAACTGAATATGTCCTTTATTTGTTTTAAAGTTACACCAAAAACCAAAATCGATTTTGTCGAAATTCCCGTTTTTATTCCTTAATTTTTTCCCCCTGTGCTTTTGAAAACTATTGGGAATTTTAAATTTTGACCTCCTGAAGCACCAACTAGAATCACTTTTCCATCGAACAAGATACTGTTGAAGAAAATCAAGCAGTTTTACTGCCCCAAACTGACATAAAAATTGAAAAAAAAACACATTGTAAAATCAATACATGTATTCTCTCAGATTCTAAAAGTTTGGTGGAGTCGATAACCGTCTAAATCAATACGTAAAAAAGTTCAGCGGAGTTGATATATGCGGCTCAATCGATGGATTTCTTAAAGGTAAAAAGGTCATTTCGGCGCAATTGATATTATACGCCCTATAGCTATTATAGTCGATAGTAAAAAAGTTCTTAGAAATATCGTATTAGTAAATATTACATTCAAATGTATTATTATAACATAATATCTTTAAATATTATTACCTATACGTGTCTTACCTATTTGACCCGGACACGAGAAGAAGAATACTTATTTGATCACGATAGATGAATTGTACTAGGCAAAAAACAGATGTTTAGTTAATACAATCTGCCAATGAGAATTTATATTTTAATTAACACAAGGATTGCACCATTCTTATCGTGTTCAATAAACAATATGAATCCTGTCTAAAGTCAGTGAAGGTCAACATAATTAAATAATAATAATAATAATTTTGTTATTTCCATAAATTTTGCTTAGTTTTGTTGTTGTTTTAATAATACAATGTCAAAAGATGAACACAGCAGACGTTTTATATTATACAATTGAAAACAGTTTTTAATAATAAGGTTGTAGGCAGTTGCCTACATAAAAAAAAATTATAATTATTAAACACAGTATAATTAATACATCAGTACTAGAAACATAAATTAATATAATATAGATTTTTAAGTCTAAAAAAAATTTAAAAAAAAATTTTTAATATAACAAAGATCTTTGAATGACATATAATGACACTATTACATTACTAAAAAAACTAAATATAATATCAACACATTTGAGTAGGTACCTAATGTTAAACGAACATTACAATTAACTATACATTTAATTATAATTTACTAATATTGTATTCACAGTCTAAGTAGGTTTGTGGTACAAATAGCTTAAAATTAATCTAAATATTTGAAAATGTCTATGTTTAAAAAAAAATATTATATATTTAAAAACTAATAAAATACCAAAAATCGTTTGGCGATAAATTGTTATTATACTTTTGAAAACCCAATGTCACCAAAGTTTCAACCTCAAATTCTTATACACAGCTCATTTGAATATTCTTGAAATTGTATCATGTTTTGGAAGTGTACTACAAATAATTTTTTGAAAATTGCAATTTTCTATTGTATTTTTAAAATACATAAAATCAAAATCAATTTTTTCAAAGCCTGATTTTAATTTTGTTAAATTTAAATTATATTTATAATTATCAATTATTTAGAATAGTACTGGACAAACTAGATGCAATTCGATACCAGAAAAATTCCTAAAAGTCATTACTGGAACCTTTTTGTTAACAGAAAAAGTGTCTTCGGACAAAAAAAAATATTGTGAATTAAAAAATAAACACACTGCATTGTAAAACCATTACATCTATCACTCCACTCAGATTCTACAAAAGTTTTTTTTTCAAAAAGCAAGCTGGATACTAAGTAACCGTTCTGCTGTGTAGAATACTAAATAATCGAGTATTCCTCGTCATTGAGTACTTAGACCAATGTAATGTACAGCTAAGCGACTGCATTTTTTTAGATAAAATACTATGAAAACTTAAATATAAAATAACCCTATATTATTTTTGATTTTCCCACAATTTAATATGAATGTGTGTGACAGATGGAAGAAAACATTGATTGCAAAATATCTACCTAATTAACGAAGAAGTGTGCAAAACCACGCAATTTCAACAAAGATTAAAAACTAATATTATCGCTTGGCGCTCACTGTTATCGCTTATTATAGAAATTGATATGTGCAGATAATAACATAATAATAATTAATGTTTTAATCCTAATTGGTATTAGTCTCTAATTGTATTATGTACGTGAGTTATTAAAATAGAATATATATATTAAAACAATGCCATAAGAGTCAAGGTAATTTCATTTTAAGAAAAATAGGTACTATGATTAAAATTATCTTTAAAAAAAGCATACTCATATAAAACGCACATAATTTAATAAGAAAACTTTTTTTGTGGGGGGGAGGGGGTTTAAGAATTTAAATCCCATGATTGTTTTGGATATAGGGTACATATTATGTAAGCTGCATCATAATTTAAAAGTTTAATACGATTTTTAAGGCTTCAAAAATACCTTTAGGTATTATAATATTATTGGGTAAGACAAACATTACGATTTACATTATTGGTTCAAAATAAATGTTGTATTGATGGTAAATATTATGCGGTAAGTATATTATTTTTTTATTTTATTATTTCATGTTGTTTCCAATTTACGCAAACCATGAGCTTCCTTAACGTGGCTTTACGGGAAAAAAAAATTATCTTATTTGAACGGCTAATTTAATTTAAAACAGAAATATAGCACGTACATGAAGTTCATTATTAGATTTTGTTTTTATACAGCTCGTTTGCATATTAATTTAAACTAAATGTCCATCGTTGTTGTCAATTATTACAGTTTAAACTTTTCATTTAGCTTGCTATTCCATTATAGATATGATATTTCATGGAGTGGATCTTAGAACCGTTGGTTATTATTATTATTATTATTCACGTTATTTTTATTATTTTTTTATATACTATTATTAATCTATTACATTTTTGACTAAGCTACAGTGCTAAGCAAAATCAGGATAACTCTGTTTTTTGTAAAAATTGATTTTTTTGTTTCTATTGAAATCATTAATGGTTTTATACAAACTTTTGATGTAAAAATAAGATTTTCTTATTAAAAGCCATCTTTAAATACAATTTAAATAAGAAAATATGTCATATAATATATTTCAGTATTGTAAGTTTAATAAAAATACATGTCGTTCCAACGAAGAAATTTACTTAGGTAGTTATAAAAAAAAGACTCGAGTTATTTTGTTATGATTTGTTTTAACTACTCACATTTTATTTTACTGTAAATGTTTTTAATTATTATCAGCTATTTAAAAGTGTGTTGACAGTTTTTATTTTTTATTTTTACCGCTTTATTATTTTAATAGTTATTAAAAGTAAAACTAAAATAATTTTGTAATAATTTTTTAATAATTATAGGAATTTAAAATGATCATGTTGATAAACTGGAAGTACAGGTTTTCTTTCATAGGTAGGTACAAACAATATTGTATGATTATAAGCTAAAACAAGGTATGTCCAAAAGAGTCTAAACGATAATCCAGTAAGTCCGTTATTATGAAGTTATCAATTTTTCGCTTAGTAAGTACCTACTCCGATATTTATTTTAGGATGTCAATTTTCTACTTAAAAAAAAACGCAAACATAAGTTGAAATTAAAAGTGTACAACCAACTCTAGTTAGAAATATCAGCATACGTTTTGATAATTTTTTTGTGTAAGGGCTTTATTAAAGCTTGATTTACTATTAAAATCATTATTTGCTGTTTCGCAACAATCGTATTGGCTGGAGTTACACTAGTTGGCTTAGGACGGCAGAAAGTATTTTTATCTTAAACTTTACTGTAATATTAATTATAGACAAAATTCCAAATTTCCATTACGTTCATTACATTCATCCATCCTCTAGAATTGTTTAAATATACAATTGCCTATTCATTAATAGTGTATCAAGTGTTCTTTACAATAGCCAGATTTTATGTTTTGCGGATGATATTAAGCTCTACTCTCGAATATGCTCCTTGGATGACTGTATTTTGTTGTAGAGTGATTTTGATCGCTCCACGGAGTGGTTTAATATTTTAGGACTATCCCTTAACGTGTCTAAATGTAAGACCATCATGACTTTTGCCAGGATTCAGTCCCCTGTCAAATATGCTTATCATCTTGGATCTACTGCTATTTCACGTTCTAACGACTATGTAACTGACCTAGGATTTATTCTTAGTAGTGATCTTGATCCTATACTCCACATTGAGCATATTTGTTGTAAGGCTTTTAAAACTCTGGGGTTTGTGTTAAGATTATGTAGGAATTTTCGGTTAGG
Source organism: Acyrthosiphon pisum (assembly GCF_005508785.2). NCBI lineage: Eukaryota > Metazoa > Arthropoda > Insecta > Hemiptera > Aphididae > Acyrthosiphon > Acyrthosiphon pisum. The sequence goes on from NC_042495.1 coordinate 82,981,119, forward strand.
TCTATTTTACAAGGTGCTTTATTGTGCACTTGTTCGACCTATAGTTGAGTATGGTGCAGTTATTTGGGATCCACATGATCTCAATGACTCTCTTAGGCTTGAAAGGGTTCAGCGTAAATTTATGAGGTAAGCTAGTTTTAGGTTGAATATCCCCTGTGAGCCCCACAACTATGGACCAGTCGTTTCTCAACTATGGCTGGTTTCGCTGGCTGAGCGTAGACGGATTTCAGGCATTAAGTTCCTGAATAGTTTATTACAAGGTGATATTGACTCTCCCTATTTACTTTCCTTAATTTATTTTAGAGTTCCTCAAAGTCATTCCCGATCTGTTGCTCCTTTTTATGTTCCATTCGCCTCCACTAATTACCTTAAAAATGAGCCTATTACACGCATGATGTCAAATTCCAATGTTAACCCTTCTTTTCTTTTTTCCAAATAATTTACTGTATAGCTATTAATTTATTAATTTATAATAATTTGTACAATTAATGTGTAAATAGATATGTATAATGTGTATTTAATATGTTCAAAGGGTTTAACCCGTATATTTAATAAAAATAAAAATAAAATAAAAAGAAATAGATAATTTTTCGGATCAAATATTTGTTTAATTGTTTTTTTTTAAATAAGACTTTTTTTATTAAACTTCAAACATGAAAAAAAAATAATATTAAAATAAATGAAACCAGTTGCATAGCCAGGGGGCTATATACTCCTCCACTAACTGTGTTTATATTAGAATTTTATCAAGATAATTAAAAAAATAAAAAGTGTAAATAAAAGTCATATATACAAAAAATACAAAAACCAATATTGTATTTGTATTTTTTGTATTTTTTATATTTTTTGTATTTTTTATGAGACTTAGCGGGGGGGGGGGGGGGGGGGCTAACAAAATTCCTGACTATGCCACTGAATGAAATTATTATTAGTATTTTTACAGTATATTACTACCTAGATTATTATATTGTTTTCCAATATAATAATATTATGTTAACTGCATATTTATTCACAATCATAACAGTTGAACTAAGAGTTACTCTTAAGTTATAGATTTAAGCTGATTAGTAATTTATCAACTTTGAAATTTTTACCTTAAATGGTAATACAGATATTTATTATTTTCAATAGTTATAAATATTTGGAAGCCCCGAAAAAATGATATGCCATAGTTTCGACCGAAACGATTCAAATGATAATTTTACCATTTTTAAGTCTAATGATAACTTTTTTTTAATCATACATATTATACAAAATCAAATTTAATTTAAAATTATATTTATTTATAAGCGAGGTTTACATTTTATATTATCTTAAGTAATTTCAATAAACGGGTTTTAAATATCTGGTTTTTTTTTAAAATCTGCAGTATAAATTGTTAGTTATTTTCTTCTGAAAATATTGATTTTATAAAATTATTTATTTACCATTTAAAAGTATGGTTTTACTATGTATACATCAGATAATTAAGCTTTCCACGAACTTATCTTGCTATCAGCAATACATTAACAACACCACAGCCATAGGTAGTGATAATTACATATTATTGTCGAGACTTCGCATTATCCAGGGTTCATGGCGTTGAAATATAGAACAGCTTATCGATACCTCTTTATTTATTAATATTTAATGTCGTAAATGGATACCTCAAAACACTGTATAATATCAGCCATTTATATCTAAAAATATATTATAATAATTATATTATCATCGTTTAAACTTGCCACATACAATATCGAAACAAATCTTTTCGAATACAACTTATCCGACATAATGTCAAAACATTTTAAAATATAATAATGTATTGTGTTTATACATACGTATATTTTACAATGTACACAAAGACGCTATTTATTTTGTTTTACATAAGTAATATACACTATTAAAATGCTTGGTGGCTGGTGGGCAGAGTAACGAACAGGTAGGTATTACTCCTCTCACTATTCCTTATTTGAAACTTAAAAATACCGATCTATCATTTCTAGCAAATCAGATTGTAAAATCCAAGAATAATATGGAGAGCCAGTTGCAAGTAGAAAACTGTCAAGACGTCTACGGGTGTCTAATATGTGTACACTGATACGTCAACATAGTGACAGTTGTGAAATTGCTACTTTCGTCACGGGGCCTACGAGAAAAATATATACGCCGGCCATCGTAGTTATTTCTCTTCAACCCTAATCTTTCTACTTTTATCACTACAATAATATGCAAATCACGAGTATAAAAAGTCATCGTGCATTTGAAAATGTAATGCTTTATCAAAACGTCTTATTAAAATTAAATGATAATAAAACCGTTTCTAAACCACAGACTACTGTTGTAGGTATATAGAAATCTGTGTTTTAAACATTCAAACTAATACGCGTTCGGTGAACGAAAACAAATGATTCTATTTGTATGAATCAATACGATTGGAACGATTCGGAGGTAATTAATACGTCTTATATATGATAAATTAATAAAGGAAGTTTGTAGCATTGTTTTTTATTGTACTGTGCCTTAAAAAACGTCAATACTTACTTCTCGTCTATTGATATAAATAATACTATTTTATCAATATTCAATAATTATTTGTAATGAGTGTTGACTAAACTACAGTTAACATAATCAACTTCATTGTAGGGTATATTGCAGCTTTCAGTTCGCGAAAATGTTGTGTAAATTTCCTCGAAACTTCGTTCGTTAAACGACATGATATCACGTCATCCGTGTTGTTTAATAGTAGATATGAGGTATTACCCTACACATGGCACATTTTTTTTTTTTATAGTAGTGTTCCTAGTTGTAGGTCTAGTCTACGTCGTAAGCGAGAACGAGCGAACGCCAATCGACTTCAATTTATAATAATTTATTATATAAATTTATATAGCGAAAACTTTATTGATATATGTCTTGATATAATAATAATAATAACATTAATTTAAAATTATTTAAAAATTGATAACCTTTCTCTGGATACATATTTAAATTCAACACTTTCCTAATACTATAACTATAACTATATTATTATATTTTATTTATCATCATTTATTCGTTAATGTTTTTAATAAGTTTAATGTTCAACATTCACGTGATCACCTGCAGAGTCCTATTTGTATGTCACCAACTGCACTTATTACTTGTTCTCTATTCAACCTCTATCCTAACCTGTCCTACATGTTTCAAAACTTATTCACAATTTATGACGTATATAATAATTTATAGCATCTCAAAATAAGTAAACAGGGTCGCTGACCAAAACCGGTGATTTCTAGTGTATGGTGGGTTGTGGGTACATACCTATATATATGTGGATCTATGCGTGGATGTGTATAGTGTTACTATTAATAAGGTTTTTTGATAGATTATAGTATATTATGTAATTCAAATAATAAAAAAACATAATAATATTATAATAACTGCATAATATGGATTATAACGAAAGAATGATATTGATCAATGTACCGAAACCGGACTAAACCCATAGATGCACACTGCAATTATTACAGTCATTTTTGGCCCTATAATCAATGGAATCTATAAAAAACGATTATTAGAGAAACGCGTGCCTTCTGGTTCTATAATAATATAATACATTAAAGTAATAATAAACAATCGACAATGGTGTATTGTAAATAATAATAATAGACAGCTATTTGAGGTACTAAAGTATTATTAAGTTTATGTTTAATCGAGCGCTTTTCTGTGATGATAATATAATAATTAAAACAAATAAATAGTACTCACAAAATGTATAGTATACATATAACTCGCACACAAAATAATAGGTATCTAATAATGGTATTTTAAGAACACGAATATGATTGGGTACCTACACCTTATAAAAATATAATAGGCACCGTGACCTTTTGCACACATAATATGATATTGAGGTGTATTACCTACATTTTAGAGGCGATTAGTGTGCTCTATAAAATAATAATAAAAAAACTATTTATTTTAATAAATTACTTATAACGACTATAATAATTATAATTCCAATAAAGCAATATAATTTTAGCTCACTCGAAGGAGCGAGAAATAATATAAAATGATTAGCGTTGTTTGACAAATTTGACTCTAGGTACTGCATATATTATCATGAACAACAACATTTAAATAATACAAAACAAATTGACGTTAAAAATTCAGTTAATGTGTATGTACCTATATATGTGGTGGTGTGTATATAATATATATATATATATATTCTTATTATATATATGTGTTTGTTGCCGACCGGCGATAGTCTTTAAAATGTTTGACAAGGAAATTTAGACGTGGTGATGCCTGAGGGTACGACAATATTAAATAAAATAATATTAAAATTATTTTACGTGACTCGAATAATACGGAGACCATGTGCGGAGAAGAATTTTGTATTCCAATCTACAACAGCTAAATCACCAAAATTCTCTGGTCTCCGAATTATCAGTCAGTGACCGTCGTCCAATGACGGTCATCCGCCACTATCATCCATTAAAACTGGTGACCCTCTAAGTGTTAGTTCATTCAAATAAGTGTAAAGCATATACGTACTTATGTATTATCATATTAAACAAAAATGAATATTAAAAATACTTAAACAAGTTTATTATACATTTATATTTTCAAAACACATACAATTGTCTTACTTACTCGGTTTAAGTATACACAGTACTTGACTTAGCTAATCTGACCAAAACTTATATAAAAATAATTCATAATTATCACGTGGACTTGTATCCATAATAATTAACAGTAGTTATGAAACATTGAGGTACAAAAAACTTTTTCGGATATTTGTTCTAATAAGCCTTTGCTCATTTAAAATTGCATTCATTGTTGATATGCGCACCTACGAATTTAAAACGGTGTAATGGTTGTATATTTAAAATATAAACAATATTAATCAGAACACAAAGATAGAAAAAAACTAAGGAAAGTTAAATATAATTTTAGAAAACTTTTAATAAAAAACAAATTAAAACAGCAAACGGAAAAATATAAATTATATTCATGAAAGTAAAAACTGATGTATATTATTTAAATATTTTTTTTAACAGAAATTTGTCAATATATTAAACATTAATTAAGAAATAAACCGTTGAATAGGTATACGTTTCTAATATCGATCAAAAGAAAATTAATAACACGCATATTAATTAGCTAATATTTATTATATAAGACCTACATAATAGCCAGAACTGTCCTTAGGAATACCACTAGTCTCAGGCAAATACAAATTCATATGGTATAAAATTATAGATTAATTTATAGTTTGGGTGTAAATATGACAACTGTTAATTTATTATTGAAATATGTAGGTAATAAGACTTAAGGCCGTTCTTACAATGTCTGGTTAAGACTAACAGAATTCTAGAATAACACAACAGAAATTCTGCCAGTTAGCGTTATCCGCAGTCACTTAACAGGACATTATAAGAACGGTTCTTACACTATTAAAATAAATTGTTATTCACACACATCTTTTTCTCTTTGTCATTTTTGTACCCAAACATTGATGATTTTGACCAATTTTTCCTTATGGATATATATGTAATTGTCCATTTTTTTATTTAGCCATATTTCCCTGTGACTATTTTTGTATATCGATATATTTACTTGGACGTTTTTACTATGGGCATAATACCCGGCGACCCGGACGGACCGACAGACAGACTATCTATTTTTATGGTGGTCAGAAATAAAAGCCACGGAAAATAAGCCAAGGAAAAATAATCCACGGAAAACGAATCAAATGAAAATTAATAAATACATCTATAAAAAAAAATAATTTGCCAACCATGTTCAAAATTAAAAAGAAAATTAAAATTAAAAATAATTTAATACTTTAATTTAATTTGTTTACATATTTATTAATTTTTATTTATCTTATTTTCCGTGGCTTTTTTTCCTTGACTTTTTTTTCCTACATTCTATTTTTATATAGGTAGGTATATAGATAGAAGATTGACTTCGCTGTATATTCACTTATATTAGTATTATTATAGTCTAGTATAGTATTATATTTGTATTGATATTATACAATGAATTAGTATAAAATATAATAACTACCTAAATATATATTTTTATTGAGTAACATAGGTATCTACTATACAAATATGATTTTAAAAGTAATTGTTCTTATTGAATATCTCTAATACCTATACTTTTAAATTGCATTAAAAAAAAAAAAAGTAATATTTAATTAATAAAAATAAAATATATTTCAGTTGCATAATTTATTCTATAATAGTATATGCTTATATAAGCTTTGTTTTTATTAAATTTCAACAGTTAAATAAATAAAACAATAAATAGAGTTCAATGTATAAAATATAAAAACAAAAATGCTCAGGTTTATTATTATAGTTTTTGTTTTTTAGTACAATTATTGTCTGTACATTTACTGTAATACTGGGAAAAATAAAATAATTGAATAACACAAAATATATTTGATCTCAAATATAAATTTATAGACAAGTAATTATTTGAACCCTTTTTTTTTAAAAAAAATATCATTCAATCCTTCACCCAACAGGGTGCAGTAACAATATGTATATTGTGATACATTCAGTGCTCGAAGGGGGGGGAACGAAGGGATGGCATCCCTCTACTATATTGTTAGATGAAGAATAGAAGAATGTTATGATGATATTAGGAAATCTGAATTGTAAGGCATCCCTCCACTTATCTTGAGCCATTTCGACCACTGGATATATTGCTATAAATATGACGGCAAAAAAGCCATTTGTTGGTGATACTAATTTTGAGATTCTAATTCTTATCTACTTAAAATTATTCGATCGGGAATAATTTATGCTTATAGCAGCTCTGTAAGTCATATATTACAGGAATTATCATTAATTCATAATAATGAATTATTATTTTTCACAGTACCGCTTTTTTTAAATAAAAAGGATTTGATTTGATAAGAAGAAATTGTGCTTAACAATAGAGATCAAAATATAACAATGTTGGACGCATAACTGATTTATGATCAATTTTTCAGACAAACCAGTTAAAATTAACACGGTTGACATGATAATATGGTGGCTATATACTCAAATAATATTGTCATGCTTTACTTTGTATAAATTAAAATGATGAAATAGTTTATTCAACAATATTTATTAGAAAATAAAATATTATTTTTTATTTTATTATTGATCAAAATAGGTACTTTTGCTTCATAGACCATATTTTCAAGTTACAATAAATATTTATTATAGTTTAAGTTTTTTTAAGCAATTTTTATTTTATAATATTGTTATGCGTGTCCCATATGCAATTTTCTGCAGAAACAAATAGGATCCTATGGCGTGAGTGTGGGTCTATCGATTTTGACGAACAGAAATTCGATTGGCTCATGGAGATTTGAACGAAAAACATCCAATTTTCGGACAATGACACATTATTGTCGCGACGCCCACCGTTAATGACGCTTCAACAGAACTACAACAATTGCAGGTGTCTACCTATTATTATGCTTGGTCAGGATAATTCGTAGCCGTTTTGTGGTCGGATGCAGCGCCGCAGACCAACACTACGCAAATTCAAACAGAACGCTCGAAAACGTAGAATATAATCATATGGAACCATCGCCTCGCAATATAAAGGATTTATGTAAATCAGTCGCGCTGCACATACGCTGCAGTATGGGTTGGTCGTCGACGTGATGTTAATAATTATAGCTAATTATAATTATATCATCCTTATGTCCGATTTGTAAATAATATAATTGTTAAACAAAAGTGCGAATATCGCTTGTCAGGCTATAGGTAGGTACAATTTTATGACTACTGTAGTACTGTGTTATCACTCATAACATATTTTAGACGTTTTTAAAAATATTATTTTCATAAAGTAAATTATAATCCCGATAAAAGCATATTTATTTTTTAAATGTATAGCTTTTATTGACGCAACGCGTTTTTACTGTTAAGAAATAACCAGTTAGGTTTCTGAAATACCAACTTTAGTTTACAAGATATTCATTAAAATCGCAAACATTTGCAAATTAGTTTGTAGTATAACTAATTCCTAAAATTTTCAATTAAACAGCCAAGTCTTAAGCATTCTATTTAAGGTTTTTTATAGACATTTAAAATTAATAAAATATAAATGTACAATTTTTATTATAGCATTTCCAAGTAACAATTTCGTTGAAATGAACAATCATGAAAATTATTAAGAGGTCGTTATACCCACATATGTGTTGTCTCCGTCTTACAAGTGCGTAATATAGCAAATTCTACGCTCAACTGAACACGTGCAGCTCTGTTAGTTTAAAAATTAGAGTGAATTGACCTCTCATAAAATCCAAAGGTAAGATTGCTAAGCAACCTCATGGGGTACCTATTTTTTTAATTTTAAAGCGAGTTATGAGTATTTTAAGATGAACAAACAATTTTCAATTTAAAAATACTCATAACTCGCTTTAAAATTAAATTAGAACGAAAAGCCCTAGAGGTTGCCTAGATAACAATTTTACCTTAAGATTTTATAAGAGGTCAATTCACTCTAATTTTTAAACTAACGGAGCTGCACGTGTTCTGCTAAGTGTAAAATTTGCTATGCTACGCATTTGTAAGTCTGAGACAACACATGCGGGTATCACAATATCATATTCAAATATTATAATGAGCAGACAGTCTCCGCTCACAATTTTATCGTACACAATAATTATTTATTTATCATTGAATACAAATTTAACACATCTATAACAGTGACCTATTCATAGATGAAATTTTTAAATGGCTGAAAATACTTAAGTACCTATTCAAAAATGTATTCATTGAGTATACTCATACTTTGAAATTTCAAAAATCGTCATTAGAAAATTTGTTGATTACTGGTTGTTTGTAGGTTTATAACTACAATTATGTGTACGAGTGAAGTACATGCTTAGTAAATCACACTGTATACATATAAACTACAGATAAGTACAGTAGTAGTACTATTTAGTGTTACATTAGTAAAATATTTTATTTATGTGCATATGTAATTAACTGTTGATTTTCTTCGAATGTCAAATTATTATTATTCGCAATCGTACAATTTCGTCGTCATCACGGACTTTTATGTATGCAATTTATAAACCGTAATCGTTACAATAAACAATATTACCTATATTATCACCATTGCTTTAAAAAAAAAAAAAACAAGATAATATGTTTTTATTATAATATTTTAAGTATTAATATCATATACCTATAATAATAAAAATAAAATAAATATAATTATTGGGTAGCATGGTTGAAACGTGGGTTATCTCGTTTCTGAGGTTATCATGTGAATAGCAGCACATTTCAAACAGATAATTTATGTTTAAGACAAATATTTACGTTACGCTATTTGCCTATTCATAATAATATTTTATTATAATAGGTTTAAAGTAGAAACTTTTAAAAAAAAATTGACTAAAAACTAAATTAGCAAATTGCAATAATAATCATATTTTTTTAGCGTACACGTATCTATAAAACACTTTGCAAAAAGGTACGTATTGATTATAGGTATAATAATATGATAATAATATATTGTAATTCAAATCAAAATCACATACAATTCTAATGTGTGCTTACATTTCCTAAATTTAGCATTTAATTATAAATTTTCTATTATCAAGCATACAACCAATCAAAATTATATCGATTTATTTATAATTTAAAATTTTTAAAGGTACTACGTTAGTTTTGAATGTTAAAAATATTCATAAATCTCAAAGTAAGGCAAGCCATATTATATTAATTGGTGGTATGCGCTTCTTTTAAACAAGCCAAACGAGGTCGTCAATGGCTAATTTAACAAGAAATTATTAATATTCGTTATTCCTGTGAATGTCAATAATAACTATATTAATAATACTAAATTCCCATGACATATAGTATTATATTATTTACATAATATTATGCGATCAATATATTTTGTTTTTAAAATTATCTACTTAATAATAATATATTTAATTACGAATTATTTTCATCTATGGTTCACGTCAGTTTTGTAAAGAGCACGTGAATGGGGTTTCAAACTTCCTGATTTATGAAATCAACACACCCACCGTTGGATTAAAGTGGAATTAAAAAATAGTGGCATAATAAATATGAGATGAATTCTGTTTTCAAGATCAACGAACAAAAGATTCATTGCATAATACACTCGTTATGAAGACATGAAGGATTTTGTTGAATACGAATTTCCTATTTATTGTGTTCTTTTTTTATACTTTCAAGAATTTTAAAGGTCGTTTTCTTTTTTTTTTTATATGTACATAAATTAGTAAATTAGTAATTATATATTATCGATTAGGTATAATGTATTAATTGAAAAATAAATATTATATAAATAAAATTAATTTCGTGCAATCAGATAATCTATCTAAAAATTAAAATTAAATTACTCAACTTTCCAAAGTAAGAAAATCCTAAAAATCCTAAAAACTATCAGGAAAAACGAGGATTTGTACGATAGTCAAGTTTTTGATAAAATCGATTAAGTTATTTTGGTGTTACTCTAAAACAAAGATCCGGAAATAGGTACTTAAAATGTTCACAAACTTTTTGTATGACAATTTTTAATATAAGTATTATAGTGATATTTTATAATATACATTTTGACTATTTTTGAAATATTTATAAAGGCATAGGATAATTTAGATTTGTAATATTTATAATTGAACTATATTGGATAAAAAAAATGTTTGCAAAATCAAAAAACTTGAAAATTTAATTAATAATAACTATCAAAATAATTTTTATGAACGCCTGAAGTTGAAACTTTAACAAAACTCGTAAAAAATACGTATATTTGCAAATTATTAAAAAATGTCTATTTATATCTAAGATTTTAAAATTTTATACTAGTTTCTTATGAGTTTTCCTACCTTTAACAAAAGAAAAAGTTTACAAGAAAGTCAAATTCATTTTTTATGAGCGTTTGGATTTTTTTGACATTGGATAGTTGGATACTCGCCTTTATTTAACTACTTCTCATCGAGCAACTTTCTTATTTTCAATTAATTTGTCTAATGTTGAGCTATTTAAAGACATTTTAAATTAACAATTTTTTTTTACTTCTTATCTATATTTTAAGTTCAAATTAGTACCAAATTATAAATGAAATAATAAATAAATTATATTAAATTATAATTTAAGTTCTTTTGTTGTATTAGTGATGAGCAAAATTGGTCTTGGTCTTGCGGTCTCGCAAGACTCTTGCTGCAAGACCAAGACCAAGACCAAGACCAAGATGGTACTGGTCTAGCAAGACCAAGACCAAGATTAGGCTTGCAAGAACAAGACCAAACCAATACCGAAGCTGCAAGACCAAGACCAAAACAAGATCATCACTACAAGACTCTTGCAGTCTTGCAAATTTTTTTTTTCCCCGAAAACACATTCTAGATTCCATTAACTAATAATTTATAACAAAAATAGGTTATAAGAATTTATTTGTATTGTAATGACATTTTATCAGTATTCGAGGAAAAGGCGATTATTGAAAAAAAGATTAAAAATATAATGAGGATTAATATTACAAAATAACATGGGTAGTTTTCATACTAATTAACAATTACTGGAAAATTATTTTATTTTCCCAAAATCGATAAAGACGTCGAAAGTTGTCAAAATAGAATGATGTATGTCCATAATACACCCCTACTTTGAATCGAATATACTAATAATTCCTGAAAGTCATTACGGACTACGGTAGGTATCATTATATATTACTCGAAATCGACTCCACTATTGTACTGGACACTGGTGAATAAAAGAAGAATAAAAGTTTAATTATAAATAATAAATAGTATTATTATAACAAATATAACTATTAAGCAATTTAATATTTGGAACAAACCATACAGTTTTTTTTTAATATTATTATTTGTTAAAGTGAACATTAAAAAAACAACAATTTAATTTTTATAAACATTATATTGATCAATAACTAGTAATTAGTTATTAGTAATAACCCATTGATATTTATTATAAATGCAATAGGAACTTAAAAAGTTAATTATGCTGGTAAATTGATTCATACAAGTAAAATAATATAAGCATAATTTAAAATGCAAAGTTTAAACGAGTATAATAAAAATTAAATTGTTTGACTTGTTTTATGTTAATGTTTGATTTATGAATATACTATGTAATATATTGGACTTAAGTTTCATCTTAGATATCATGGCAAAAAACCTACACACAGCTATAACAGGTATTTAGTTTTTTTTTTATATATTTTGTGAAAATAGCAAGAGTCTTGCAAGAGTCTTGCGCAAGACCAAGACCAAGACCAAGACCGAGTCTGCAAGACCAAGACCAAGACCAATATTAAGGTGTATACCCAAGACCAAGACCAAGACTGAGTCTGCAAGACCAAGACCAAGACCAAGATTTTGAAAGTCTTGGTCTTGGTCTTGTTTTGCTCATCACTATGTTGTATTTTAAAAATATTGTTTGTATGTACTTGAAACTTACAGAGTACATAATTATGTGCATTTTATACACACAATGACATATTAAAATACAATTTTTTTCGTTGAAAATGAACTCTGCCTACCGTATTAGTATTACTAATAGTAAAATAAATTACTTTAACAGCAATAACATCATACAATGTACCTAATAATAGATACAGTCTTACACACCGTTTTTTTTTTTAAATCGCTTTTTGCATACAATTATTTATCATTAAATTCAAATTTAACAAATCTATTACAATGGTGAACCACTAGAGTACTAGACTACTGTACAGCAGACCGGTACCCACTTACCCATCTTATTTTATTTGAGTTTACAGTAAATAATTGTATAAAATACATAATTTCGTGTTAAAATATTCAATCAATGTAAATCAATGATAAGTCGTAAGCAGGGACTGGAACCGAACCTAAAAGAACCGGTTCTGGAACCGGAACCTTTAAAATATTAAGAACCGAGACCGGAACCAAAACCTTTATTTTAATATAATAATGTACCGGAACTGAACCGGAATTTTTAAATTAAAAAGGTAATTTAAGGTTCAAAAATAAAATAATTTTATTTATCATATTTAAAGGTATTACGGTTTTGTGTATAACCTATGTACTTATGCTATATTATGAGTTTTCTAATATGTCTCATACCTCAATTAACCTAACCTAACCTCAATTATACCCACATTCTGGATGACTATTTTAAATTATTATACTTTTTGGTAACGAAATTATCTGGAACTGGAACCCAAATTATTTGGAACCGGTACCTTTATTTTTTTTTCATCAAAGAACCAGAACCGAACCGGAATCGTTATTTTATTTTTGGAGAACCGGTACTGGAACCGATACCGATAAATTCAAAAGGTTCCAGTCCCTGGTCGTAAGTTATCTTTTTTCGTTGATTAAAAATATTTTTTTATTGATTAAATTCAACAATATGGAAGAAAATGGATTTTGCTCCCTACCGACAGGTCATTCTATAATCTTAAGAGGATGCCACACCCTCATGTGTTGTCTCTGTCTTACAAACGCGTAACATACCAAATTTACGCTCAGAAATTCAAGTTTTATGCCGTCTGGAGGTGGGATTTGTTTTGCGTGCGTTGTTGGGTATTTTCTGTTGAGTATTGTATCAGTTTCCACAGGTCTGGCGATATGGACGTCCGTGTTCCTAGCTATTAGTTATATCGTACTCTGTTGTCTTCGTCACCATCATAACGTTGAGCCACCGTCCTACACGAAGTCATCTTCATGGTACCGTTGAGGTACCCTAGCCACCGTGTCGTCGTCGGCCGTCGCTCCAAGCAGCCGGGCCCTCGCTGAACTGCCAAATGGTCCCGCATGTTGATCCTCGGGTAACCAGATAACGTACTAGCTAGGGTCACTTACCACCGGACACTAATAACCCGGTATGTCGACGTCTTTGTCTGAATGTACCTCGACTGATGAGGGGTGGGTGGAAAATTTCTGACGTTATTCCGCTCAGCAGCAACCCGTCCATCTTACTCATCTTCATGCAGCGGCTATGATTCGCCTCCACCGTCGTCCGTCCTCGTGTTGATTTTAAAGTTATTGTGTTTGCTCCTAAATAGTTCTCCATCGTCCATCACCTCTGTGTGGCCCTAAGCCGAATATCTTCCTTTACCACTCATATTGATGGCGCCGCGTCGACAATCAGTACTGCACCCTGTCCAGTTTGCTCAGACAGATTCGGAATCACCACCTGCCATCAGGGAAGCATCACAGCAATACAGCACACCGTGTAAACAATTTCGGGCAACCACGTTATCAATAAATTTGTCATCTTCGCTGTTCATAATAGATGTTGTAGATTGTTCTTCTTGATATATTTGTTCGTTCATGATAGTGGTTGACAATGTATCAAGGACTTCTCTAATAATTATAATTTGATATCGTTGACGGAAACCCTAGTTTTTGTCGTAGTAGTTTGTAGGTAGCAGTAGTTCGTAGGATAGACACGGCATAATCATAAATCAACTTAGTAAAATTATAGAATCTCGTCCTAAGCCGTTACCAAAAAAATTCAAATATTTCCTAGACGACGGGTACAGCGTCGTTCATTACTATCCTGCGAGTACGTCCATTGTTTTATTTCAACTATAGGATTCATATTTCGGTTTGTATTATACTGTACCTACTCGTTTTATACTTATAGGTGAAGTATTTTAGATTCTGGACGGAATTATGAATGTATTGATTTTACAGTGATGTGTGGTTTTTTTGTGTATGCGTACACGTTTTATAGTAGAAAAAATTCTTCGATTTTCAATATTGTAAGAGTTATATCTGATAACAAATTAGATTTAGTTGGTACTTTTTATGGATCATATAATATCATATATTTGGTGGATATATTACCACTTATTTGTTATTAATTTATTATTGATAGTACTATCGTTTATCTATTATCTGCTGTTATAACTTGGTATAGCTGGAAACACTGGAAAAACTTAAGAGCCTTATTTAAATACTTACTATAATGTGGAATGAATAAACTAGAGTTTTGTATTGAATACAGTACATCCTTTTACACTTAAAAGTTAAAACTTATAAGGTATAAGTTTTAAACGATTGTACAAGTAAATCTTTGAAACATAAATTGTATAAAAAAAATACAGCTGAGTTCAGTAATCCGGCCACGTGATAATTCGACACGTCCGATAATCCAGCCCCCTTTTTTTCAATAAAAATTATCACCATACATCAAATATTTTATCTAAGAACCTATCAAACAAGGCAAATTTAATTTGCTTAATACTACCTTTCGGCTAACAATAACAGTGTAGGTGTGGCCCGGCGTGATGCAGTGGCTGAAATCAATCACACAATGTGATTGAGAGTAAGTACCGGGGTTCGCAGTGTGCAAAAACCTTGCCACACATACACGTGTTCCTAACCGATCGTACCAACCTTACAACACACAATGGCCTGTGTTGCTGCGGGTTAATTAATAAAAAATAGTCTAAATTGTATATTGTATTATTAAATATTGTATAAGTGTCGTTTAATATTTTTTTTTATTTTTCATTTATAAATCACAATAATCCGACAATACTTTGGTCATGTACATGTCAGATATCCGAGACCACTGTCTCAAGATAAAAAATAAAAGACAAAGAGACAAAAAAAAAATATTTTTAACATAATATAGGTGCTTTAAATTATAATACAATATTTAAGTATATTGGAAAAATTAGAGTCCCGCATAAAATTCACATTAACCTAAAAAAAAATAAATATTTCTTAACGATACAATTATTATATTAATCACAATAGATAAATTCTAGAATATTATGTTACTCAAGTTGTTTAAAAGTTTAAAATTGTAAAACACGGTTCCCAATTTGTCACCTTAACTACTTAAAATTTTATTTTATAGCTATAAAATTGTAATGTAACCGCACGTAGGTAGACACTACACAGATATTGTATTGTTCAATTATTTATATTTAAAAAAATATGAGAAACTGTATATCAGAAAACAGATATCAAATTTTTTAAAACGAATACCCTGATCTGTGTATTTATCGGAAGACGCAATATAAATGGATTAAAATATACATTAATACATTTTATACATCTACAGTTAGTTTTATATACAATTATCGGTCATTTATCTATAGTCATAACTAAATAGTTTTTTTTTTTTTTTTATCTTAACTTATCGATTGCGATAGGTGTGTGCAATAAACTATAGTATCATTAGAACCTACAACTGTATCAAATACAATAATTGTTATTTTTGTTATTATTATTATTAATATGGCTTAGTTTTATTTTAGTTTTATTATGTTATATACGCACTACGTACGTCATTTTAAACTTTATGATTACTCAAAAATATAATATAGTTATACAGTGCTTTTTTAAAATTAGAAAAATTAGAAATCGAGGAAATACAAAAATAAAAACGTAAAACAATACTATAATTCATCGCATTGTAATATTATAATATTATGAAGTTTAAAATAAAATAACTGTTACATAATAAGGACATAATATTATTATCATGCTTTTAATTACGAAACTTTTAGGAAACTAAAGCTCACTGTACTACATGTAGATTATCCGTAGAGCATAATATATTAATATTATATTATGTAATTTTGCTAGAATAATAATATAAGCTACCTACTTATATTACACTATATAAATTGGCCATTTAAGATCTCATATTTTATATCATAAATAACTAATAAACTTCTTGTTCTACATTTCTATATA
>NC_042495.1:82997905-82999553 GCF_005508785.2 Acyrthosiphon pisum
GGTGAACATGGGGCAAAGTGGGGACATTGTATTATCTATTCATTTAATGTAAAAAATGTATAATATTATTAGATTTATGGCTTCCTTGGTCGTCTGACTCTGAGATAGTGTGGTAGAAGTTTTGAATCGAACTAGTGATTATTTTGTAGTTAATCAATGAAAAACTGGAAATATGCCTATCATAATTTACTTGATAATAGAATTGCATAATTTGTTATTTATATATTCAATTATTTTGCGCTTTGTTATTAATATTTTTTTTTTTTATTTAAAAGTCTATGTTGTTTGTTCTATGATTAAAGTTCTTTATTTATGTTTAGGTATTTAAATAAAATAAAATCAATGGCTCTAGGTAATTTAACTATTTGGGGAAAAGTGGTTTATACCTGTCTGGGGCAATATGGGACCACCCAAATATTCTCAAAATAAAGGAAGAACTTAAGTTGTAGGGTAGATTCAGTATCTTTTATGTAAAAAATGGCTTTATTGTCTTTGCGCTGAGTTTGAAGAAAAAGATTAGAAAACCATGTTTAAATGTGAATTTTGTTCCTAAAATTATTTTTATGTTTTATAACATTTAAAAAGTTACAATTTACAATTTTATTTCTTTTAAGTTAAGCTATACATTTAAGTATATTAACATTTTTTTATAAATAATTTGTTGTGTTTATAAAATTAAGTAAAATATATGGAATTTTTTCGAATGTCCCCACTTTGCCCCTCGTATGGGGCAAAGTGGGGTAAACTGTACTTTTTTTTACATCCTTTTAAACTTACATTAAAAAAAAATCAAATTTTTATAAAAAATGTATTATCAATAACCATAACCTATAGATTGTGTGAACAAAATTTGAAAGGAAAAAATTGATTTTTAAGTGTATTACAGGTCTTCAGACATTGCCCCCACTTTGCCCTGTGTTCCCCTAGTAAATAATTTAATTCACATATTATTATGCTCATTTTTATTTGTTTAAATAATGATTGAAAAACTTTATTGTCTATTTTTATTATTTGCCCAAAGCTCTCAAAGTGTTGCCTTAAAATGCAATATTAAAAAGAATATTCTTTCGACCAAATGCGCTTTATGTCCTGTTTTAAACGCTTGCTTTGGATATAAATTACTCTGGCATGGACCCAAAATCAAGTTTGTCGGAAATAGTATATATTATTATTGTTACACCAAAAATACCATATATTATATAGATAATTTATTGGGACATTCATATAATCATACTATAATGGTAAAATACTTCACGGTTGCTTGTGATGAATTAAAGCACGTCGAACGACTCCGCGTGGACATGCAGATTGGACACTGTACAAAAAAAAAAAAAAGTTTACATCCAAAACTCACCAGGTAGGTATGTTAAATCTAAGATTCCCATTCAAAACTTGGATTAAGCATTGTGGCACAATCTCATAAAATATTGTGAAATTTCGACTCTAATCTTGAATGAGGACTTCTAATGTTTCAAAATCAAAACAAATATTTCAATTTTAATCTGAATTACAATTACTCACATCAATACCGTGATTATCTTGCTATGATTGGCAGACCTATCGTTACAATAACATAGAACGTAACACTACTTAGACTAAGTATTATAATAACTGTACGTGAAATGTACACAAGTAGTATATTTTGGGG
>NC_042495.1:83000147-83001369 GCF_005508785.2 Acyrthosiphon pisum
ACGATATTTTTACAGATACATGTCGCACGCACGCACAAGGGGAGGGGATGGGTGGGTGGCGTCTCTTGATTGAGTTTTATTTATACTTTGGAACACGCGGCGTCACCCCGAGCAGGGGCACTCCACGTCGAGTCACGACTATAATATTATAAGTAGTATATTTTGGGGGGTTCAGACCGCACACCCTCCACAACCTCCACACCCTCCACAACCTCCACAACCCCACACCCTCCACAACCTCCACACCCTCCACACCCCCACGCCCCCACAACCTCCACAACCTCCACAACCCCACACCCTCCACAACCTCCACAACCCCACACCCTCAGCAGCCTATCGTTCACGTGTGTGACGTTGTTATCAGTAAGTGTAACCTTATCAGTGATACCGCAACCGTAACCTTATCAGTAACCACTCCTCATCAATAATAAATAAATTATTCGTAACGTGTGCGGTGTATAAATCTCTTTATCAGTAATTAACTCCTACTATCAGCATCTGCTGCTGTAGATTTATTAAAAAATGTCAAAATTCACGAAATAAACGCTTTTTGTTAAATATCAGAAATATATACTGCATATCACTATTGTTACTACGGTGTAGGTTTTTTTAAAAATGTCAAAAATCATGAAATTCACGAAATAAACGCTTTTTGTTAAATATCAGTAATATATACTGCATATCACTATTGTTACTACGGTGTAGGTTTTTTTAAAAATGTCACAAATCATGAAATTCACGAAATAAACGCTTTTTGTTAAATATCAGAAATATATACTGAATATCACTATTGTTACTACGGTGTAGGTATTTTTCAAATGTAACTACATTGACGACTGACGACGACGTCGAATACAGTGTAGATTATTACGATTTTATTGAAATTCACGAAATAAATGTAAATCGTAAAATATTAAAAATATCTACAACACGTGAATGTGAAACGGATACTATAGGCTCCGCAAGAGTCGGCATTCAATCAGTCTGTCTTCAAGTGTACATCAGTAATGTATGACGCATATATTTATTTTAGTATGTTGTTGTAGATTTATTCAAATAGCCGAAAATCACGAAATAAACGCTTTTTGTTAAATATCAGAAATATATACTGCATATCACTATTGTTACTACGGTGTAGGTTTTTTTAAAAATGTCAAAAATCATGAAATTCACGAAATAAACGCTTTTTGTTAAATATCAGAAATATCTACTGTGTAGCAAC
>NC_042495.1:83002165-83005182 GCF_005508785.2 Acyrthosiphon pisum
TGACAAAAATATTGCTATGGCTGAAGATGTTGAAAAAAATAATTTGTTAGATATTTCTTTTAATTATTTTCAAAAACCTATGCCATCTGGTATCAATGATTATTATTTTTTAATTTTACTACATTTCCACTAAATTGTTTGCATTAATGGTGTTTTGGGCCACTGCGGAAACCTCGTTATTAAATTTTGAAGAAATCATTCATATGCTAAAAATTTTCATATTTTGTACTTGTCTCTAAATGTATATATCACTCCATAGAGTCTAGTTAGCATATTGTTTTAGATTCTGAGCGGAGCGAGGGAGCTATTGTTTTTACAATGGTGTTTATTTATTTATTTTTTTCCTTTTCTTTTTCTTTTTATATCCTGTATACAAAATTTCTTCCAGAAGGAGTTTTTCGATTTCAACATATAGTACCTTATCTTTTAGCAAATTGGATCAAGATGGTACTTTAGAGAGGTCATTTTCTGATTTTCTCAATAGTTATTTAATGCCACGGGAAAAACCACCGGAAAATTACAAAAAACGCTAAAAATGGGATTTTAATTTGTAACGCTTTGTTTATCACCATAGAAACGAAAAAAAAATTATCATATTTTAATATTAATTCAACTTACATGATAAAATAAATAAAAACAAAATATAAAATATCCAGACTGACAAACCGTCTCCGCTCAGAATCGTGTTTCTTATACGATGATATTATATCATTGAATTCAAATCTAATACAATAATACAATAATCTTATACAATGACCTACTTGTAATCTATTGTACAGCAGAGCGACATCTACTTTCCTGCTTTTTTTAATTTTAGAAATTATATAATATTTTTATAATATTATCAATTTCTTATCAATATTTGAAATATTGTGGTTATAAATGGTCACACAAAAATTAGATCAATTCGAAGTTACAATGTTGACTTCCTGGTTACAGGATGATGCAGAGACCTAATCGAATTGGTCAGTTTGCGTAAAAATAATCACCTTGTGTAGGTAGTTATTTTTCTATATCTAAATTCAATAATATTATATAATATAAAATGCATTGCAGCACGCCGAATGACGGACTTTTCGGGACTCTAATTAAATTTTATACTGTTTATTTGGTTTGTGAATTGTGTAATTAGATGATAATACCTAATGTTTATACCTAATGCAGCTTCTATAATATTACACGATTTAAATAATTACTTAGGTACTGCTTTATTATGGTTTTATTTTAGCGATAGTGAGTCGATTACGTCATCACGGCGTGTGAATCGGTAACCACTGGCAATTGTGTCAAAGTAACGAATTAATATTAATATATTTTTATGGAATGAAATAGTTTATTTAGTCTAATAAAATGCAATAATTAAAATATATGTAATTTTTTTGTCGACCCTTGTTAATTTTTGTTCACGATTCTCAAACAGCTGAAAGGAAAACTATATTTATCCACGGCAATAATCAAAAACATTCTCAAATACAGTAGCGGTCAAACGGGGGGGGGGGGGGATGACGAGGGGGATAGATCGGAGATCCCCCCATGACCTTTTTTTCAATGTTATAAGCTGATAACCATAAATTATATTTTTAATAATCAAATAATGCATGTTAGAAAATCAGTCATATCCCACACCCCCTTGACCCTTTTGACCACTATCGCTCAAATATCACAATTAAGCTCTCTTATATAGCCTCAAATATGCTTTCATATTTAAAATAAACATTTTTATATCATTCCAAGTTGAAATATTCGTCCACATTTCATTCCATTCATATGTTTCAGCATTAACTCAAAGAAAATATATAATATGTTAAAACATAAAAACCCTACCCCTAATTAATATTATTTTCTTAGGTCTCACTGCTTGGCACTTGTTTTGTAAAAAGAAAAATTAATTATATGAAATATTTTCATTCATTCGTGAGTACCTACCTACTAATAACGCTCTGTGTACACAGCGGGTGAAAAAAAAAACATTAGATATTGAAAATAGTTTTTCTCTCCTACAGAAAATTGTACGTCGTTTTAATTTGTAATAAAATAATATATCTTCTCTTACTGTACCTATACACTTACTCGTTGACAAATAATGTAACTAATTAAAAAATATTATATTGGGTTTGATAAAATGTGCGCTCCTTCGTCGCTTAAAATATAAAATTAGTTTCAAAAGGAAAAAATAAAAGCCATAGAAGAATTTCTCCACGGAAACAATACAACAATAAAAAACTACCACGTAAAATTATGGTAGGTAGTTTGAATTTTTTGAATGTACATAGAACTTCTTACAGTTACCAACAGAATATTATTTTTGCCATACGTTTGTCCGTCGCGGTCGGTCAAAATATTATCGGTAATATTTTTAAATTTTTCTTCGTCCCATTCCAATAACCTTCTACCGGAATATTTTTAATGTAAAAACATCACACGTCACTTCCTTTCGATTTCCGCAGATGATATCAACTCGTTATCGAAAAAAAAAATATAATTATTATTTTTTTTCTTCTTGATATTTGAAACACAAAAACATAAAATCTAAACGTCAATTATTGTGTACCTATATGATACATGTCATATCTATACAGTATTGAGTATAGCACTGTGGCGGATACCGGTAACCGGTGTATACTGATTTTTTCACGATATCAAATTGATATAAACATATGTAGAATTTGCTATGAAAATAAATGATTTTTGTACATTGCACAATTATGTAGTTTTTACAACAAATCGCGAAATATATAAACATTAAACATTAAACAATAATGAATATAATAATACTGCACACGATAACATGAATTATTATTCTTCTAGAAATTGTAAACAGGAGGTTTAATATTATTATAATAATATATAATGTCATGCTGCAGGCACCCGAAATTAAAGAATATCTACTCCAGACAGATTTTACATTTTTTTTTTACAATAATAATATGTAGGTAACATACGTTTTAGATCTCGCAGTGACCTAAGCATTAAATCGAGATTATAAATTAAGACAACTCTATAATTATATAGTGTAG
>NC_042495.1:83005282-83015137 GCF_005508785.2 Acyrthosiphon pisum
TACGCTGTAGTAGTGTGTACCCGCAACTAAATTGTATGGATTTCGTTATTTTAGTGTCAATAAGTATTAAAATATATTATCGATCGCAGAACGCCAATCGATATCGAATGCGGTAAACTCAATATTTTGGAAACACTTTCTCGGACCTATTCGTCGTCTGTTCGACTGTATTTTATGTAATATTATATAGAAGTATGCATAGGGTTTTCCGAGAAGTGTCGGTGGCATGTTATATTATGTGTATTTATTAATTTTTTAGCCATTTCCACGCTGCTGGACGTCTCCGATCATATAATACACTCGCGTTCGTAATAATAATACTATCGTACTGCTTCTATACAACTCTATAATAATACACCGTTGCAGCAGTATTATACCTGGATGACCCGTATCTGTGTCCAATTATTATTATCTCAAAAAAAAAGCCCCATATTATATTGTATCGATAAACGCGACTACGAAAGTAATTTGTTATTTTTTACCCGCACTGCACACAATATATTATTATTTTCTATTTTGTGAGGCACATTTAGGCACTTATTTTGTAGTGCGTTCACGTGGTAAAATCACATTGCGCCCCGACTGGTTGTGACACAACACGTCGCTAGCCAAGTAATAGTATTACTATTAATATTATTATTGTAATATAATGGGATATTATATAAATATAATAATATATATGTATATTGTATAATATAGATTATAGACAATACACGAATGTCGCGGAATCCAACGTCACTGTTGAACGTTTCCTAAAAAATATGACACGTAAATGTCGACCTCTGGCTAATGGGAGCGATCGACGGAGATTGTTGACTCTTTGGCCTCCGCCGATTCATATTATAATGTATACACACACACGCGTAATATAACAATCGCTGTATGATAATAATCGAATGGCATTTACACGTTTATAATAGGTACAGACATGCATAATATGTCGTACTATTATTATATTATGCGCACATTCAGAGTGTATACACAAACAGTATGGTGAACGATGAGTGGGGGTGGGAGGCATTGCATTACGAGCTCACGATTTCATTTTTATATTATATATACATTAATTTATTATATATGTATAATAATAATATATACCTGTCGCCCCCGCGTGTCTTACATGTCTGCGTTTAACTTTTTTTTCTTTCAAATCTTATACCCGGTTTGTGGTTACGAAACGGCTGCTGCTGCTGCGGCTGCGGTTATTACTCAACACGCGTGTACGACACGTATATCTGTTGTAGGTACGTACTACATATTATACTATTATACATGTATACAGGTATAACTTTCCATAATAATTGGGTCTATACCTCGTGATTTATTCCTACACGTGTTTTCTCGGCGTTTATAGGACATTTCGTAAATCGTTTTGGCTTCAGAACCGCCGACTTAAGTGGCCGCGGTGGTGAGATTCCTTGCTATTCCTACATAATATGTACATATTATTAACATATTATGTATATACACAGTATATAGCCAAATATAATATTATAATATATTATATTGTTTGATATACCTATATATAATGTAGGTACTTATATACTATATATATGTGTAACACTGATCATAATATTATTGTGTCTGAGTAAGGATATTATGACGGTTGTTGTCCCCAAAGTTTTAACTATAGCTTCAGATCGTATACATATATATTTTACCAATCACGTCCCAATAACAATTACCTAAAGATCTATAGAGTAAGAGCTATAAACCAAGATAATATAGCTAATATGTTTATGTCATTAATTGTGAGAAGGGACTTAAATTTTCGAAATGTGAAATGTATTATTGTAGAAAATTAGCTATGTATTGCAGGTGATGCGATAAGACTGCAGTATACTACAGGATGATTTTTTAACATGACACTAAATTATTTTAAAAACTGAACATTTTTGAAAATATTTATCTTTACTAATATAGTATAATTTGAAGATATTATAAAACAAAATTTTTATTTCGAATGAGAAGTTAATTATAGCTACCAATAGGCTAAAAGTATTAAACATTTATAGCAGCAGAGTGGAATGGTACAATTGCACATGGACAAGAGTTCCCAGCAGGGTACCCCGCAAAATTTTGGCCCAAACTACTCTGCTAATCAAAACTATATAAATATATAACTAGGTAATCAACCACCTACTTGTTCAAAATTTGGTTTTATAAATCGAAATAAGTACTCCGAAATGTACTGGTATTCAGACTATGAAATACAAAATATATAATATGTTGTTATTCAAAAAAATATATTTTTCAACACAATTATTATTATTATAATAATAAAAAATCGTGTTTTTTATTAATTTAAAATATGAAAAAAATATTTTTTAATTGATTTTCTATAAGTATTACTCGTGAAGTAAAGTTGCTGGTAATAGTAAGATAAGCCATGTGAGGTAATATTGAAGTGAAGATTCGTTATTATACGAATAATAAGTCTAAAAGTTAACAGTATGGTTAACCATTGGTTATAAAGTTAATTTGTACCCATATATACATAATATAGTGATTCAAGGGTACCTACCTATATCAAACCAACAATGTAATATCAGTTATATATAGGTATAGTTTAATATACATAGAACATACCTAACTTTGCATGTAGGATATGTAAAACAGTACGACTTTATTTTATTTTTTTGAGAATTTTATTACGCATTATATGCAAATTTAAAACGCATTTATTTTTAATGCATGATTCGAAAGTTAAAGAAAAACGTGTAAAATCACTTATCGTATATGCAATATTCAAATATTGTATATTATTATTCTAAGGCACGCGTGTTTGTGCGGTATTGATAGGAATGCATTTAAAATAATGTTGTTAAAAAAAAATTGTATTAATATTGACTCACCCCCATTGCAGCATAAAAGCTATTTTACCGAATGATCCGAGTCTGCGATCGACGTTATTATACGTTTGTATATTTAAATGCTGTTAAAGAGAAAATAGAATTCGATGTTAATATGTTATATAATCGTCAGAGCAAGGTCTTTGTGTGTAATTTTAGAAGATGTGTATTATATGTTTACCTACTTTGCCTATAATAATTTATTATATTATACTTAAATACACATTTAATACTTACCTATACTGTATTAGTGTATTATCGTAGTCTGTTATTATAGCTTTGGAATATAATCGCATACACGTGACATAATTGTCATTGTCATCATCATCATCATCATTATCATCATCATCAACAAAACATTATTAAAAATATAAATATAAGTGCATAACGTACAAAGTCGTAATAAATTAAGCGCTCCCTGCTGGTATATTTTAATTTTTAACGGATATCGATTGACATCCATGCCATATTATAATTAATTTATTCACAAACGCGTTTTGTCACGCAGTGGCTATTTTACACTGTGAGATGCGATTTTAACAAAATAACAATACTGTACGTTTAATATATAGTGATGCTTGATGGTCGACGAAACTTTTTATAAGCGATGGCAGAGGGGACGGATGTATAATATTATTTCATCATATTAATATACCTATTGAACTATAAATTGAGGTACGTTTTATGCAGGTTTATCAACGATTTCATGAAATAATAACATGTTTTTCATCTTAAGCGTCGATTTTTGTAAATATTAATATAGGTAGGTACATACTTTTAGTTTTTATTTTTCATACAAGTATACAACAGCTCAGATCAAAAATACATTACATTATATTATATATTTGAGATATCTTTATCTTCTTTGCGATTATATAAAACTTCAAAATAATATAAAATATATAATGGACGAACATTTAGTAACTTTTATTTGATGTACCTACCATTATATTAAGAGTATAGATTAGAAGATTAGAAGATAATATTGTGATTGATCATGACTTTTATATAAAAAAAAATTAAGACTGGGGTGAAACATGCAAATAAGACCAAAGTACATAAGATGCCATTGAATCCCGTGTAACCCCCGTGTAACCCCCATTCATTCATGCTTTTCAATGATGTAGATTACTTATTTATTAGTTATTAGTTAACAGTTTATTAACTATATTATTTTGACATTAAGTATAGATAGGTGGGTGAACGGCGCCAAAAAAAAACTACATGACGCGGACGTAACAAAACTAAAGACACCAATAAAGTTTTTCATTTTGTTTAGATAAATTATAATAATGTTATATTTTATTTATCAAAAATATTTACTAAAGATTTCTTACACACATAAAATAAATAAAGTAAATATATAGTTACATTTCAAATGACAGGTAGTATTATTAATTCATTTTATTGTTATTTTGTAAATATATGTACAAATATATTTATCAGTTATAATACGAAACGATAAGGCAGATTTGTAAGCACAGATACTAAAAACTAATGGCCCACCACCCCCTAAACAGAGATCCCTATTCAAACTAGACTAGGGAATATCCATTATAAAATAAAATAAATAAAAGGTTTTTCGAAAAAGTTTTAGAAAAATCGGTCCAGCCATCTTTGTAAGAAATCGTATACGTGTAGAATTCACAATACCTACTTTATATTCGATAAAGAATCTACAAAAGTAACGACGCAATATTTATCATCCACGTGCACTAGTTTGCATTTGAAATTTCCATACAAAGAAATGTTGTTAATAAACTAATTTTTAACTGACCAGATGCCCCGTATGACTGCGACTGACGACGACGACAAGTGTACGATGTACATTTTTTTAATCCAGCTGAAAACTGTTTTATATTTGGACGGATATACACAGGGTGTCCAATAATGTAATATTACAGTGATCCCGAAAACTCTAAACCGAACACAAAATGTTAATATTGTGACGTGACACACTCTGTATATTATAAAACAAATAATTGGGTTAACTAACAGCAGAATAACTTTAAATGTTCAACACTATTTAATGTTTTGTTAAATTCTGTTTATATTTGTGTGTGTGTGTGTGTGTGTACGCGCGCGCGCGTGCGTGTGATTATTCGTGTACAAAATTCGTATGATTTAAATTTTAATTCTATACGATGATATAATTTTAATATTTTTAAAGGTCATATCATATAATATATATATTATGCATACCATTTACACACTGTACGCCATGTGGATGAGACTGTACTAACGAGTAACGATAATACTGCAAGTAATACAACTACGAAATACAAATATAATTATTGATTAGCACTTATCATAATTTCCATTGTTTTTTTGTTGTTGTTGCTATAAATTATACGTGTTTTAAATTCAGAACGTACGTACTCCATAGGCGTACAAGATATTTGATAATCCTATCTGTCATCGTATTACTTTGTGTGACTGTGCATCAATCTATCGTATTATATAAGTAAGTACAGTGGCATTATGCACTTTACACATCATTGTATTATATTATGTATACAGATTACAGGTATACTAGATACCTATATAATATATATATTGCAGTTGCATAAGTTCAAGGACAAATTGTTAGGGTATATTGACCCAGAATGAAACCCAAAGAGAAAAACATTATTTACCGTTATTCATTTCAATGCCAGTCAATTGAGCGTACTGTTTTTAATAATATGTACTTTTAACATACAATTCCTACATAGAACCGTTCGAAATAAAATGACAGAAGAAAAATAATCGTATTACAGTTTTCAGTTTCAAAATTAGTATAATATAATATAGTAGGTACCTATACCTAATATATATTATGGTTATATGTTTATACTTAAAAATAATTTTCGAATGATGTATTATTTTGTCTCTTAGCCTACACCCAACTACGTAGTATATATTAAGTACCTTTATTTAGACATTATAGGTACTTATGTATATATAGCGTTTACGCACAATATCGTACACGTGGCAAGCTTTTATATTATATTTATATATTTCGAAATAACAGAATAACCTAGTCGTGAAAGCAATAATAATAATAATAATAATAATAATATGTAATACCTAACAGTATTTCAATATCGAGTGTAATTTAATATGCGTACACTATGATAGTATAATATACCACCGGGTGATTAATATGCTTATTTTTTCAAAACCATTACTAATTTTTGAAAATATTCTTTATATATAATTGTACGCCATAGCCTATAAATAAACAAAATTCTGCATAAACGATACACCTAATACCTACATAGTCTTCCAACAGTCGCGTAACTTTGGCCATATATCGAAATATTCAATAGTCACTCCTAAGCTAGTGTTGGCTGAAGGAAATATGGGAGTTACGATTTATGCTGATGTAATAATGGTTATTTTCAATAGGTAGCAAAAAAGGGCGCTACCAGCCAAAAATTATACCTTTTATTTTTTTACTAATGCACTTTTCACTAAACTGAATAATAATCGATTCTCTTTTCGCCTAAACCTAAAAATATAATTAGTTACATTTTTGATATTCTGAAATATTTAAAATATTAAAATATAAAATATACAATTTGAACTAACAATTTTTATCGCACTAAGAAGAAATAGATTAATATGGTTTTGAAGTTTTTTTGTTAAAACCTAAAACTAGTTTATTATAATGTTAAAAGAAATGTAAATATTCTTGCAAATATCCACTTCGCCTAAACATTTGGGACCGGGGCAACCTTTGAGTGAATCCTATACTTAGATACACCACTGGCATGCAACAGTAAATTTTAATCATATAATACTTATCTATTTTCATACTTAATATGAGGTGTATAATATAAAAAAGTGACACAATTTTAAATCGTTCTATTTCCGATCGTTATTGTCTCCATCTTACATGCGATGTGTTAGTTTAAACGACGTTCGTCGCATCGATACGGTTACACAGTTTAATAATATTATACAGTAAATATTGTTCTATAATAAGTAATCAATTTAAAAATAAGAAACAAAATATATAATCTGTGTTTTCTGGTTAGTTTCTTTTTAGATATTTATGGACTCCTATTATTTTTCTAATATGAGACAGGACCGTTTTTAAATTGCTTTATTATTTCTTACTATGATTATATAATTATAGCTTTAAAGTATTAAAAGCGATGAGATAACGTGGAGATTATGTTCTTATTTTTACTATAATTGTTTTGGGTCAGTCTACTCAAAAATATGTGTTAAAAATAACAAAACCGTATTGATCACGTAGGCGGACGTAATGAAGGTACCATGATTATGCGGATTCGTATGAAGTATACCTATGCAAGACGGAGACCGTTGACGGGTGATGTCCTCTTAAATCTCAATATTATAATTTATAATACTAATAATAATAATAATAATAATGCCTAATAATAAATATTATGTCGCGTACTTTAACTCATAAATAATTGATTTTATTTGAGAACGATTATGGCATCATTGCCCGTTGGACTTCTGCGGGAAAAACGGTCTCAGCGATTACATCGTATATACATGAAATACCTGTACAACAAGATAAGTCTGATAAATTATTATAATAAACGCAAATGTGCTGCAGTAATCGTAAAAATTAATGTCAGTAACGCCTACAACAACCGTGGCCCGCCGTCGTCTGCTGCACAATATTCACTGTAACCGTATGCATTCGATCATTATCCAAACAAACGTTACAATATTATTATAATATAATATTAATATTATTTTAATGTTGCGATAATGTCTATGCTGCCGGCGTAAAACGTTTCAGTAGTTTTTTACGCAAATGCGGCGTTATCTACATAGGAAACGGCTCGTTCGACCGTGTTTTTTACGTAGTAAAGAAGCACTGCACACACAGACATTGAGACGCGCACGCGCGTAAACTAATAATGACGAATCAAGCTATATTATATTATTATAATACACAGAGTGTTGTTTGTGTAATCCCTAGAGAAGAGCCTATATTATATGGACGTTTTTTACCGCGATCAGCCCGAAAGTAAACCGGCTTATAATAATAGTAAAAAAAAATACCGTACGGCCTAGAATATTGTCCGGCAGTTCTAATATCAGTTCTGAGTATTCTCGCTTTTCCGCGTGTCATATATCCCATGGCAGCACGTGGTTACTATCGTATAGTATACTGCCACTTCTACTTTGTTGTAATATTTTTATATATACAAGTTTATCTAAGTCAAATATAATATAATAATAATAATAATAACAATAGTAATCGGTCAAATCTAAGTCTGGCCGGCGTGGTGCGCTAAATTCATATTTTTTAATTAATAGATCAAACTAGTTAGGTATTACATGTAGGTGTTACACTGTAGATTGTATATAGTCGTTTTCCTGGTGACTTTTAAAAAGTTTGAAACCACCTGCCGAGAGTAAATTATTGACCCGAGTGCTTATTATCGCAAATATCTGCCCGCCCATATTATATACAATATATTATTAAATTATGAATAAATAAGAAACTCCCCAAACTGCAGTAAGAGCTGAGTAAAATGCACACACTATTTTGAATATTATTAAGATTAATTAATTAATGTATAAAATATCTATAAATTGAATAATACCCATGTTATTACATGGAACCTGGCTGTATACGTGATAATTCGTCTATAGAGGCAGTGACCGCGTGAGCCAAAATCGTACACGCAACTGCGATATTAAAACGTGCAATACGGTTTCGGTCCGGTGAGACCGTCAATCGTCATGAAACTCGCGGTACCTATCTACATAGGTACTTGAGTACTTTGCTATAATAATATACGTGGAAAGCGTGTATAACGCGCGTTTAACATCACGAAGTTCGGAAAAAAAATTCATAATTCGTGAAAAAGAAATTGCTTACAACACAACAACACGAAATGTTTCGACTAAAAAATATTATGATATTATAATAAACTGGCGATGTGCGTGTGCGTATAATATGCAGCATGTGTCGGTGAATCTATCTATGTATGTGTGTGTGTGTGTGTGTGTTGGCAGAAAACCCGCTTTAACAAAGCGATTCCAAACGAGATACATTTGGTATTTTCGCTATTTTATATTATTATACGCTCGCCGACGGAAACGGAATTTCGCCCTCCACCTCATCTCTTTCGCGGGGTGCGTTATTATTATTATAGGTTATAATGTATACATTAAACATTGACGTGTGTGCATGTGTGTATGTATATATATGTAGGTAGGTACCATCGGAGGAAATCCATTACTATTTCTAAGGGGGAGCCCAGGATGGGGTAGGAGTGTTGGCTAATACCGACGTTAGTCGAGCGGGCTTGCTTCCCACACACCATTCCGCAATATCGCGCATTTTTGCTTTTTTTTGTAAAAATTATATATGATTTCACATATTTTTCCGAGAACACTAGTGTTTAAAATAGTGAGCGATTTTAATGTGGCACCTACAACTGCAAAAGCAGGACGTAGGAAATATGATCTCGAGGATTTAACCGCATTATGCAACCACGCGGTGTCTGAATCGTGAGCGGACTTTTGAAACAACGATTGTTCAATGCACAAAAATAGTTAATGATAATATTAAATTAGCAAAATAATATCCATGTTTAACCCATAAGCGTATCTATACAATAAAACCTATCTATAATGGAATCGTGTAAAAAAACCAAAAACGTTATTTTGTGTATGTTTATTGTTTATGTATGCGAACATTGCAAACGGATATTTATTTCAACCAACATTTTTTCCAATCTTTTGTCAATCATACCGATGGACCTAGCTCATAACGTGATAAGATTTCTGAAAAGTGAAAACTGATTTGAATTCATTAATATGTCTACTTGAGATCAATCAGGCCACATTTTAAGATATTTAATTTAATTTTAAAATAATCAACTTTTAAAATTTCGTAAATGTTAAATATTCGAACAAAATGTATAGGTGTTTAGGAAAAAAATGAATGAAAAAAAATGGCCTGATCGATCTCAAATAGACATTTGAACGAATTCAAATCAGTTTTCAGAAGTCTTATCGC
>NC_042495.1:83015237-83015475 GCF_005508785.2 Acyrthosiphon pisum
TTTGTCAGGTCTATCATCGGTATGATTGACAAAATATTGGTACATTTTGGTTGACATAATTATCCGTTTGCAATCCCCTTGATGAAGTGCACGGAATTTTAATCTCCAGACTGCGTGGCAGCAAATTACGTATTTCGCGTGAACTGATAAAACAATTCAACAGATTCGTTTCACAACATTATTTTCAATGGCGGGCCTTAATGAATAGCGGAATTCGATTATCACTATTTATCAGAAT
>NC_042495.1:83015575-83016973 GCF_005508785.2 Acyrthosiphon pisum
TTCAAACCGCTAGGAAAAATAGTTCAAGTAAATCAATGTCGTATTTCGACCCATTGTAAAATTAAAAACTTGAAAGTCTATTTAAACTCCGAAGTATTCCCCTATGAAGATTTTCAAAGTGACTTTACCAAGAATAAGCTGGCGACATTATATCGCGCGTATGCAGAGTTCCAAAAATCTTACTATGGTCACGACGATGTGAAACCTCTGTTGAATCGAGCAGATTTCAAAAATCTGTCTCCAATTATAGTTGTTGACATGAGCCGACAGAACGATAACGTGAAAACATCAACCGTCGACCTCAGGATTGAACTAGAAGCAGACGAAGCGTTCCCAGCTTCAACATCTGCATATTGTTTAATATTGCATGACCAACTTATAACTTATAATCCATTCAATGGAGAAGTAAGAACCTTGTAAATATTTATTGTAAACCTTACTATTATTTTAATAAATGAAAATACTTTTTATAAATCACGCTTGTTTTTATTTTTCACATAAATTAGTTAATTTCCTATAAATATTAAAATAATTGACGTTGTACACGTCGAATTGGTGTTGGGTGTTGAGCGTAAGTCGATTGAAATGGTGATGGTGTCCTGACTTGGTAGAAAAAATCAGGCCCATCGTTTACCTCACATGCCTGCGGGTTGCGAATCTCGGCTGGTGTCCATGTAGGTCCGTCAATATGATCTAGTGCCTGGGAAAAATAAATATAAAATAAATTTTGTGTTTTTATTTTTTTTAAAATATGTTTATATATAAATTACCTTAGCTAAAATATCATCCTTAGGCTGATTAAATCCATCACGTGCAGATGAAACGTCGTGCATGCTGAATATATTGCTGACCGGCGAATAGCTTGGTGTATCCATTTCAACATTTTGTAACTAAAATAAAAAAAAAATGTATTAAATATTTTTTTTTTTTTTTACATGTAGGTACTACTATATTTATGAATTACCTCATGCGCCAACTGTTGTAATACAGTTTCAGCTAGTTGTACGGTTGCATACATTTGTATTTGACCGATCATGTTTGGGTAAATTATCTCCGTTCGATCGTCTTGTACGTTTTTAATGAATATTAACATCTCTTCTAAATTTTTCGGTGGTGATTTAAGGTGAGCAGATTTCTCATGTAGATACATTGCAAAATCGTCGAACTGTCTTGTAATTAATGGAGCAGTGTTTACTTCTTTCCGTACAATACTTTCAAAAATACTACATTCAAGATATTGAAGCTTAATAAAGTCCTCCCGATTTAACAGTACTCTGCATCCGTCCTGAGTTTTTGACTCTATTACTAGCACATTTTCTCCGCGATACACCAATACACCATACTGGATATTTTATGAAATTCCGTCTCAAGAAATATTACTGCGCTTGTACTGGACCG
>NC_042495.1:83018685-83041808 GCF_005508785.2 Acyrthosiphon pisum
GGCTATTTAGTACCTACATTTTATGTCATTTATTATGTATTAATATTATACTATGAACTTTTGTATTTCACACATCCCTAGTCTACTTAAATATCTAAAAAGTGTGTAACACGAAGCTAAGTCTGTTATTATAATTGTATGAATGGTTTACACAAGTTAAATGTGAATTATAGTAAGTTATTAAATTATAATTATTTATTATTTCATAATGTATATATTTTTAGTAAAATAAAAAAAAATAAAACTTAAATAGTTCAAAATAATTAGCGTAGATACAAAATAAATGTATTACTATATAATATTAATAATGGTAATAGGTACGTAGTATATTTTTTCCATTCTAAATATAATTATTTCAAATTATTATCTATTTATAATGACGTATAGGTACTATTATATTTATGTGCGTGTGTGTGTGTGTGTGTGTGTGTTTTTATGGCCTTTATAATGTACATTATACTAAAACAAATTTAGTACCTATCGAATATTGATAATTGATTAGTGAAGCAGGTAATATGATAAATGCTTAACTAAGCACGTTTAAATAATTCCATAGTACTTAACAATAATATATTCCTTAATCATGTTCTATAATATATTATTATACCTTTATGCATTTTAAATAAATAATATAATTTTTTTTCCGTTTTTGAGCAGCGCAATACATAAACAACGACACGATCAGTAATAATATTAAAGTTCTATCCGTTGCGTTTCATCTGCAATGACCTATAGGTTGGCATAAACACGCTAAGTAGTCATTATTTTATTTTAAATTGTATATTAGTTATATTAATTATTTAAAATTCTATAATATTCAAGATTATAATATATTTAGGTATACATACCAAATAATAATAATAAACTAAATGTGTAATGTATAAATGTATCAATAGATTACTTGAGATTAGGTGGTTGTTTATATCGTATTAGTTGATAGTTCAACCCCTATAATACATTTATATGGATGATTTTATTTTTGGCTCACGAAGTGCCAATATTTTTTGTTTATTCAAATCGTTGCTATTGGTTACAGATTATATAACTATTTTAATTACCTAATTGATATATAGCATATAAAAATGTTTACAAATATGTATAATGTATATATAAAAAAATAAAAACAAATCTTAAAATCAAATACTTATGAACACAACTACAGTGATTAATTTATGATTTCAATTCTTAAATCTGAACATATTTTATATTTTATGTCAACACATAAAGACGAATACTAATCTTAACGATATTGTATTTGCGTCGGTTTTCAAGCATTGTTGAAACTGTCTCCGGTTTCTTGTATTTCCATTAAAAAATATGTCCACTTAAGAAGTGGAAAACCATACAATTTATTATTGTAATTGTGTTTGTTTTATATATTTTAACTGAAGCAAAACGGAAAATTATAGAAAGATAGATTCATTTTAACCCCGACAATGTCGGGCAATTTAGCTAGTTTAATATAAAGGTTGCAGCATTTTACAAAGTTATTACTTATTATATATAACTTATGTAACTTACATTATGATAATAAACAAATTACAAACTATATTATGTTGGATCTGTTAAATACAATACATTTATAAAATTATGTTCAGTTATGCAATTTAATTATGTACCTACCTATATCATCCGTAATTCATTTATCAATAATATATTATAAACATTCGTAACAAGTCGTAATTCATTTTAAGAGATATAAATACATGGTAGAGAAAATAAAAGTAGTGACGTCGGTATAAAGTGTAAATAACAACAACTGTGACACAATATAATATAAAACAATAGACAAATGATGATTATTTTTAGAAAGGAAATACGTTATGGTTTTATAACCATCGTTCTATTATTATCTGCATAATAGGTTATCTTTATATACAAAAATTGTATGTAAAATCTTATGATTGTTTAGGTATGACAAATTTTTTAACTGCTGTTTTACGTGCACCTTTGATACATATCTATAAAAATTGTTGATTATTATTATATTTTAATATTCCAGTTAAAATTTGAATTAGGTACTCTTTTAACGACTCTTGTAATACAAATACATATATCGATTATCTAATAGGTATTTTAAATCCTTTTTATATTTTATTATTTAGACAACCCCACTCAGATCTAAAAAAACATAAATTAATCTTAAACTCATACCATTGATTATAAATACTAGTTATAATACTAGTACTACGTATAAAAAAAACCAAATTTGCCTCTTAATATTAAGTATATTGTATTCTTATGATAGGTACTATATTAATCACCGTACATTTAAAAAGAATGTATCATAAATTGTTTATGTAAACACGATTGTTTACATAATTCTAATTTTCTAACCAAATTTAAAATATGTTAATGTATTAATAATACTATTACATTTTTATTGTGCAAATTAAATCAATGCATTATACTTAACAATATTATTTTGGTAATAATTTTATAATCAGATACACTAAATGGATTTAATTTATTTTTATGTAGGAAACTCATCAATTATTATTTAATGTTTCCGAATTATAATCAATACACCACATACACTACATACACCACATGCCACTGTGCAATTTTATTTTTAAATCATATTCATTAAGCAACTCCATAATAAAATATGACATATAGATACTGTTATGATACAACCTATATGGGTATCTCAAAGTCATGATTTAATTATATAAATTTTAAAACAAAATGGACTTCAAAGAAATTTGGCTAAAATATTTTCAGTAATATCGTAGCTAAAGAACCTTAAATATATTATATAGTTAATTAATCTAAATATTATAATTTTTTTTTAGAAAATGTAAAACTAAAAACTCGATGATCGACATTTTATCTTAACGATGTCAAAAAAAAAAAACGATGTAAACAATTTAATTTGTGTGACTTAAATTGTGTATTTAAAAAAAAGACAAATTCGACAATCTGAACCCTATGAAACATTAAAACATGACTAACAAAAGTATATAATAATATCATTGTTAAAACTTCAAATTGGTTAATATAAACTTAATCAACATTAAATCATAACATTTTTATTCAGGTTAGTTTTATATTATTTTATTTTATTTTATTAATTCGAAATATATTACATAAACACAATAATTGGTTTTATTAATAATAACATTTATAACTAAAAAGTCGATGATTGAAATGTTATTATACTATCTTAATGATGTTAAAATTAAAAAAATCGTTTTTAAATATGAAATAAAATATAATTTAACCCCTTTAATTTATGTGACCCAAATTCTATAATTGGTGAGGGCCAAAAACACAATTTGATCCCTGTAAACATGACTAACAAAAGTTTAAAATAATATTATTGTTAAAACTTTAAACTGATTAATATAAACGGTAGATAATATTGAATTGTAACATTTTCGTGAACCATTGTTGCGTTTTATTCTTTTCATCAAATTCGTCAACTATTACAAGTAGTATTTTACGATTAAGCTGTATAATATTTAAACATAACAGAAAATCGTTCTCCTGGAATTTGCTAGTACTAAAAAGTAAGCAAACTAAATTAAACAAGGACACGGCTTAGGACGCGTGGACTTCTATCACGTAGGTACTCACTAATAAATAATTATAATAATAATAACAACAATAATATGATTTACGATAATGAACAAATATGAATGGCAATACATTTTAATTAGTAGTGAATTTCGTTGATTATTACGAAATAACTACCTAATTAAATAAAAATAACTGTAATCAATATAGTTTACGATGAATTATACCGAAGCCATATAAAACCTATAAGTCTAATTTAATAATTTATTTAATAAATAAGTATAATAAATTAATATGATTTCTCTTTCGATTAACCTCGTTGATTATATCGAACATATTGAATGCATAAAATCAACATATTTTATAGTTTAACGATCGTTTAATATTCGATTACAAACTTCTATTATATTAAAAAAAAAATATGTTGTGATCAAATTCCATACAATAAATTATATAACACTACAATAATAAATTACCAATAATATCATGTCTATGATAAAGATAAGTTTTGCGTGAAATAATATAGGGAGTGACAATGTCATAAGTTGATTACGTCACCAACGTAGTTTGTCAACTAAAATAAAAACTAAATCAAACACGTTTTGTTATGGAAAACTATTCAAAAACATAAAATAAACAAAAATATTGTTGTAATATAGATTAATTGATATTTTTTATTAAAACAATATGATTCAATTGATGATGAAACCATTTTAGTTCGATATTGGTTCTGAATTTCTGATAATGTTTAGGTAATAATATGATGAGCGTATTACAAATTTCACTAGTGTGAAAAATTGTGACTTAACAGTAAACACTAACCTACCTCAAGTGTAATTTATCCACATAACATATTTAAAAATAGTATTCCGGTATTCGTTTAAACTATTTTTATAGTCATTGGGGTCACGATTTTTTGTACAATAAGATTAATAACATAAACCAGAATGAATTTGGTAGGATTAGTGGCGTACATGCGTGGATCTAGAAATTAAAAAGAAGCAGGGCTAGATGAAAAAATTTACGATTATCAATCACTCCTATATAAATGTCAATAAGCAATATAATATAAAATGTTTTAAGTATAGTATTTCCCCTCAAATTACTTTACCTTAGTTAATAAACTGAAAATTAAAATAATCTTTGAATATTTTAAGTACCTAAGGCTTTAGGGGTGAGTCTTCAGCCCCCGTAGCCTCCCTTCTATCCGCATTAAGATAGTAAATAGATTGTACGGATTGCAAACCGGACACTATGTAAGCATGTAATATTATGACTTGGTATCATATTAGCAATTTACTAAGTTGACTTTTGATTTTATTTCATATCGCAATTTTAGTAAATAATTATATTTAACAGCTTTGACGTTAAATAAATAAATGGCAAACGGCATTAACATTATTATGTTCTAAATACTCTATTGAGTATCACTTTAAATATAATGTCAAATAAACAGTGGAGTTCTACCTCCCCCCCCCCCCCCCCATCACCACCACCCAATTAACCGACAACGCTAATAATTTTTAATAATTATCCTTATATATTATCTATATTATTATATATAAAAATCTAACTTGATTTTGGAGACGAAGGAAACCGGTTTGTTTGTTTATTTATTATTGTTATTATTATTAGTTATTTATTTATTTGTTTGCACTTGCATTTTTCCATTTGAAATATATATTATTCATTGAACAAATAATTTATTGTTACATTTTTAAGCTATTGCATAGCTTTTATCGCAGGTCTGGTGTAGTGACTGAAAAAAAATTTTTCGTAACAAAAAAGCGTGACCACTTTGTATATTTTTTTCTACCTTATTTCTATTCTATAATAAAAAGAATAAAATTTACCACTCCAGTGGTTGAATTCAAAATGTAGGATATATAATTTTTCAAAAATTAGTAATAACAATAACTACAATATGTAATTATTTGTATAGCCAAAAAATAGTCATATGTTTTTAAATTAAATTATAAAAATATTAAAAGTGGCATTCGGGGACTGCCGCGATAAAGCTATTGCATATTAAATAAATAAAAAGTTGATATGATTTTAATTTTTTTTATTATAGCGTCGTTCAGGATTAGTGGCATCAAACTAAAGTTGTTCATTATATGCCGTACCATATTCTCTCCTATGTATATTACTTTAAATACATAATATTACTCATAAATTATTATTTATAATATATTTATTTATATAAATGGATTGTTAGAGCAACCCATAACCAAAACCATATATTCATAAGCGCTTGATGTTCATAGTCGTTGTTCTCTAAAAATAAATAACTGGTTATCAAATTAAATTATAATTTAGGTATGCGTTGCTATGGTCACCAGGTTGCTATAGTATGTATAAATAAACAAAGTGGTCACGCTTTTTCGTTACGAAAAATTTTTTTTCAGTCACTACACCAGACCTGCGATAAAAGCTATGCAATAGCTTAAAAAAATAGTTTCTTCCGGAGGAAGGTTGGGCAGCCAGGAATAATATAAAATTTAAAAAAAAATCGTTATACTTCAACTCACATTTTATACTGTTTAATATAAAACCTATACTAAAACTAATGTAGCTATTCTGTGTGTCTTTTGGGCTTTGGAGTACTACTAGTTTGGATTATTAGTATGTCACCAACACATTTTTATGCACGAATATGTTTAGTAGTTCTTTGTAATATATAAATTAAATTTTGACGAATAATTAATGAGTTATATTATGTATTTAAAGTTTGAAACAGTGGTGTGAATTGGTACAGAGACATCCCGCAACATATTGGTCCACTACTCTGCTAATCTTAACTTAAAATACCCACATATAAGTTATAACTAATAAACTCCTTGTCAGAAATTTGATTTTTATAAATATAAAATATAATATACCGAATAATATTTTGCTTCGAAATATCAAATTAATTATTAATTATTTCAGCTGATTAAACTTCTATGTGTATTGTGTACCTACTGTATGTTTATAATTACTAAGTTTAATGTTCATTTTTCTGATACCAAAAATTTGAGAGTATGACACTCCAAAGTTTGGATAGAATAATGGTCTCACTAAATTTTACTGACTATATTATTTGATATACAGAGTGATTCACCAAGCATGCTCAATCCCATTTTTTCTACAATAATTAATTTATTAAAATTCAGATTTTTATAATTTTAAATATAAGTACTTACTCTTAGTCCACATTATCAAATTCTTAAGTTACCTTGGTTGTTGAAATTGAAAGAGTTTACTACATAAGGTGTTTCCTGTGGCGATACAAACTTTTGTTTTTCAAATGAAAACCTCCATTTTTTAGGTACTGCAAATTATTTATTGGATATTTTTTTGAAAATGTTTATGTATCTAATTAAAAATTCGAATAAGTAGTTTTATAATTATTAGAATGTTTGTACTAAGGATATTAGTCCTTAAAAATAGTTTTACTAAAATCTAAATTATACGTAAATCTGGATCTAGTATTTACTACACTTGGGCCATATTTACTAGTTATTTATATTGATAGATTAATATTAATGACTAAAATTGTCAAAACACCATGGCCCCATATCTTATAAGCCTTTTATCTTTAGAATACAAAGTTAAATAAATAAATCAAAAACTACTCGTGCGAATTTTGATTGTAATACGTCAAAAATTTCAGAGAAATTATCCACTGTATAATTTACAGTTGAAAAGTAGTGTTTTTATTTGAAAAACAGAACTTTATATCTCCTTGGGACACATATCCTTAAGTAGTACTACAAATCTCAAGAGTTTTATAGTAAAGTCTTTAAGAATATTTAAAAACTCCAAAAATCAGATTTTGAATAACTGCATTATTGAAGAAAAAAGGCGGATGAGCATGCTTGGTTAATCTTCCTGTATATGGCATATTCTCGTTAATCGGTCACAAATTATTAAAATGAAATAATTTAGTTGGTAAAATACCTAGGCTTCAAGTTTACAAACAATTAAATTGAATAACATTATTAATGATACTTAATTATACTTAATATAGATACTTGTCACTTGATACATATTGTAATCAGCTATTTTATATTTATTTGATATTTCCCATTTGTAAAATAAATAGATTATTTTTATGAATGATAGATTTATGAGTGTTCATTTCTCAAAAATTATAGCCCACATGTGACATAATTTAAAACAACCAATTATATTTGTTTCTAATTATTATATATTTTAGTATTATATGTGTTTTTGTACGTGCTAAATTAACTAAAATTGCATTTAAAAAATAATTTTTTTTATAGGTATGGCATGAATACTATAATATATGATATTATATTATATTATACGCATTTAATCTCACATGTATTAATTAAATTAACTATCAATTGTTTGCTTATAATTAATTACCTAAATTAAAATTCAATAATTATAGGTAATGGATTAATAAATCTAAGATAATATTTAGACTGGTAAGCATGTATTAATTAGTACACTTAATCAATTTAATTTCAGTAAATTTGAATAGGTGAAACAGTGTGAATATCATTACCTAATTAATATAACTAAACTAGCCCATACGTCGGGGGAAAAAATGTAATAATTTATACTAAAAACTAATTATAAGTAAGTACTTAAATAAAAACAAACGTTAGAATTAAATTGGTGACACGTACCTATCTATATATATTGACTACACTATTTTAAATAAAATATTTATTATTAAGTTCAATAACCTAACCTCGGTTTATCAAAAAGTGATCGACATTTTCTTAAAAACAACTATTTAGGTATACGAATCTTAATATTTTGTACTTTACATTACTAGAATATTATTATAATTTATAACATATTTTTGATATCTGTGTTAACTATATTTTTTTTTTACAAATTTTCATGGGTTTTATTTATTTATTATGCTAACGATTGAAAAATAAAAATAATTACTAATCTCTATGGAATTACAATAATTATTATTCAGACATGGTTATTTTTTTTTCCTATAATATGATAAAAATATCGTTGCTATATGCCAAACAATGAACTATACGTGGATCTAGAATGAAAAGGGTCTAAATCATTTTTAATTTTTATGAAATTGTTCAGGAGAGCAATTTTAATGTTCGAGTTCAAATATTTTACTACTTGAACAACATTTTGTTCTAATTAAAGTTCTGAGGCATGCAGCAACTTGTATAGTTTAATTCACAACATTATAATAATAATTTGCTGTATTGGTTGGTATTAAAATTAATAAAATACAAATTATAAATTGTTTAGTATGAAACTACAATTCTACAATTTAGAACCTTTTCATCCTAAA
Source organism: Acyrthosiphon pisum (assembly GCF_005508785.2). Taxonomy (NCBI): domain Eukaryota; kingdom Metazoa; phylum Arthropoda; class Insecta; order Hemiptera; family Aphididae; genus Acyrthosiphon; species Acyrthosiphon pisum. Next base: position 83,027,492 of record NC_042495.1, read on the forward strand.
TAAAAAAAAAATTTAATTAGAACTTTTTCATTCTTATTTATTATTTTTATTATTGTTAGCTGAATCCTTTTCAGAATATTGCTTTCTCATTGCTACCAACCTTCTAACACAAAACAATGTACCTAATAACAGAAAGACGAAAGTTGAAACAATTGGCATGCTGGCATGGTAAATCGCCGCATGGTTTAGTGATAACACTGATAAGTGATAACAAATTTATTATATTGCCGCGAACGTACGGTTGTCGATCGCTCCGTGTTGTATCCGTGATACGTCAAGTAAAACAGACTATAATTTTATCAATGTTATTGTGTACCATAATATTATCGTACAATAACAACAATAATAATAATGTACTATTGGTAGTGATTAATTTAATTAGAACCTTTTCATACTAACGTATCGTTAATAATTAGGTTCTATTAACCGAGCGTTTTCAATTTGATTAAATTGTGTTTATAATTTAATTTTTAGCGATTTAGAACTTTTTACTTTTAAAAAAATCATCAATAATGATCGTATAACCCTGAATGTTAGCTTAAAAGATGCGTCATTGTATTCTAAAATCATTTCTGTTAAAAAGTGACTTTTGAAAAAAATGCGATTTAGAACCTTTTCATTCTAGACCCACGAATAGCTTACTTTTTAGAACATTAACCGAATGCGCTTTGTAACATTATTTTCAAAAACCGGATATCATGAAATAATTATTATTCCTTTATGCTAAAGCCTGATCAAAAAAAATCACTTCAATAATTTGCCGACATCAAAACCAAACAGCCCGTTATTTAGTTGGTTTCTTATAACTGGTATAAGATAACTCTATAATGTGCTTTTGTGGTGTAGGTTAAAGGAATCCATGTTGTATTCTTAAAAACAAACATATTAATGTAATTGTAAAACTCCAAGTGGACGTAATTCGTAGTACACTTTAAATAAAACACTGTATAGACTGTAAAAAAAATTTCTGTTTTTTTTTTCTCATGATTTACTAACCGTACGAAATGTTATAGAATTACGTTCTGTTTCGTATGCGCAATATAACTAAGTAGGACGAGAAAAAATCGCTCCGTTTCAACGAAATATTATGTACATTGTACAAGGGACACATATAACAAACCAGCAGTTATACCAGTACACGCAGCTAGTTTTTATTCGTAATTTTTTTTATTTCAGAAAAATGTTTTAAGTTCTAACAGCCATTGCTTTTTTTCCCCACTCTCCCCTATATCCATGTCAATTATTTACAATGCCCAAAAGGCGTATTCCGTATGAATTTCCAGTTTTCTGTTCCTCCTCTGCGTATAAACATTCAAAAACCGGCTATGATTCTTAAACGTACTTTTCAAACTGTTTTTCATACTATTGTCCGCAGTACACCTGAGACCATTTTCTATGTTGTCTTTTACGAGGCTCTTTATTATTATTATTTTTTTTTTTTATTCGTACCATAAACAATACGAAGTGTCTTTCGTAACGTTTTCTCGCAATGCCATGTTGACGGGATTGTAGAACTTTTTACCGTTTGAAATGATATAGGTACCTACATGGTTATATAACGCGATATTCAAGAATCGTATGCGTACTTTGTATAATAAACATTGAATTACCCAGATTGTAAAATAGTAAAAATTAATGTAAGATACGACTAGGTATAGGTATAAGTACCTATATATAGGTACCAAAAACAACGGAAATGGAAGTACGTCTTATGAATATTCTCTTTTTTTTATTATTATCGTGAATTCGTGTAGGGTGTATCCGTAGTAGAACTCTAAACTATCGTATAATTCAAACCAATATATCATTATTATTTTATAATTTCATGATATTAATATTATGATGATGTATTATGTATACTCAAACACGCTTAATTTAAGTACGATTACATACATCTTGCTGCAGAAACTCGGTATTAAAATTGTAATCTGATCTATGGTACCTATATAGGCTATAACTTACAAACTTCGTATCAATGTTATACACGTATATTGTAATAGTTTCCAAGATACGTGGATCCTTTAGGTCTATTATACTATTATGCAAGTATAATGTGTGGAATTACGTACAATCCAATATTAATTATTATTAACAATGTGTCTATAAATATGTATTATAATAATATTATGTCTAGACCACATTCGAGAAATTTCGCATCATTGTATCCAGACCGTCTTTATATTATTAGTTTCCGTCATGCATCCATAATTTAACTTGTACCTAATCCACACACAAGTTTACGGATAAAACATTATTTTTTTAACAAGGCCACACTACACATTATTCTACACTAGGTACGATAAAAAAATATTCCCGGAAAGCCGACTGATATATATATATTTTCCATTAACACGAAGTTACAAAAATTTAAATAAAAAAAAAAAACTAATGAACGATTACAACGTACGCTATAAAATATTATATATTTTGTTCAAAAACAAATACGTATTCATATACCATAAAATGTTTAACAAACCATTAAAATGCAAAGTTTCAACACAGACGATACTGTTCTACTTTCTACTTTACGAGTATAATATAGCTTAAGATTATAATAATACGCTTATAACCAATTTTGAAAACATTTAACTAAATTATAGTGCGTAATATAAAATGAAGTATTATACTTACTCCAACTGGGGTACGGTTTGTTTATTTATAGATCATAATAAAAGTTCGTCCAAAAATGCCCCCCAAACAAGCATAGAATAGCAAAAATGTTTAAAAGAAAACTAATTATAAAATGGCTGATTAAATATCCTACGATAAAGAACGCATTTAACGATGTTTGTATTATCATACAAAAATAACTGAACACTCACCCTGGGTTAATATTGAAACTAAAATTATTTTCTTTATTAAGAATTTCATCCATCAAAAAGTTCGGAGAAATAATTTGTTAGCTTTAGATAAGCTTTGGCTATTCTCTGGTAACGAAAACTTTGATGTAACATTACAGTAAACTTATTTTAAACAATGAAGTTAACCTGAAGTCATATATTAACTTAAAAACTAATTTCCTGTTAGCATAATAAACATCCAAAGCGACTTTGGCTACAAATTAGAGTCATTAGTGAAGTCTTATGCAATCTCTGCCATTTTTATAGCACACAATTTCTATGAACGCATAATATAAGACACAACACGTTGAATGTCCCTTGAGAATTTACTAATTCAAACAATAATGTTCATTCTATTTAAGTTATTTTTTTTGTACATAATAATGGGGTGACGATTGTTATTTTTTTTTTTAATAAAAAAGATATAGGTAAGAATTTAAGTTAAAATTATAATATAAAAACCTATGACCTTTTTATAGTTTCTAGAAGGTAATATTTTTTTTTAATAAAAAAATTAACGCATTTTCTCGTCAAAATGTTGAATTTTTTTTTATTGATAGGTATGATTCAAAATGTTTGTACATACATCTAAAACCAAAAATCATCATAATATACATACGCGTGGAGAAATATTTCCGATGAAATGACTCTTGTCATAATAATTTGTTATACTAAGTAGTATTTTAATGGCTCCTTAAATTATCGGACGTCCTCTGACTTGACATATAATAGCTGAGAGGCGTCTGGATTGACGTGTCATGTCATTTTTGTCTCATGGTTCCGAGCAAGTTCTGTGATTTCTTCCAGTGGCGTATTTAGGAATTTTGAAAGGGGGGGGATGAAATATATAATAATAGGTACACTCAATAAATACGAATATAATATACATTTTTAAAATCCTCTAACTTGTTGAGTTTAGTGTGGATCAAGGTGAAATAAGAATTAACACAAATTTTATAGTACCTAATAGCATTTATTATAAATTCATACTAACGACAATCCCGTGTTTATAAACAAAAAAAATAGTTATAATACAAAATCCTGTTTTCTATTTTTTTGGATGCTCAGTTCATCGATAAGCTTATCTGGCATGATTATTGTATTGACCGGTGACATGCAAATAAAGCCAACACATTAAGACGACGCTACACCCGTATGTGTTGTCTCCGTCTTACACAAGCACGACATAGCAAATTGTTGTTCACTATTCTCAATAGTGTGCTGTTGGTTTTGATGGCGATAGGGTGAAATGACCTATTATCAAACTTTTAGTTAAGAACATAATCTGGGTCTTAGCGTGGGCGATTTTTTAATATTTTAATTTTCAAGCGAGATATGAGAATTTTTAATTTTTGATACTTCACATACCCTTATTTTTTTCGAAAATGAAAATATCGAAAAATCACCCATTCTAAGACCCAAATGTTCTTACCTAAAAGTTTGATAATAGGTTGATTCACTCTAGTATCAAAACTAACAGCTCACTATTGAGAATAGTGAACGGCAATTTCCTATGTCGTGCGTGTGTATAAGACAGAAACAACACACGCGGGTGTAGCGTCCTCTTATAAGGATCCGTATCACAATAGTTAAACTAATGTTAAACCGCGGAATTCGACTGGTAAAAATTAAACTATGACTGTAAAACGGGCCCTAAGTGTCTAAGTCGGTTATAATAAACAAAATATATAATAATTACTATTTAATTTATAGTTATTATTCAATATTAGATAGGAAAATTAATAAAATATTTACTTCTGTCATACTATTTATTAGGTAAGACTTAATACTTAATAAAAACTTGAAAAACATCGTTCAGGTGTACCTATAGCAGTTGATACAGGCAAAGTACAAAATATTTTCAAGAGTTCATGAATATTTGGATAAACCTGTTTATCACAAACATCTAAAGCATGTAACCCAGAGGAGAATACAATGTTTTCAGTCACTAAAAATAAACCCATGCCCTATGGTAAATCTACAGTCTTCATGGTAATTTTGTTTTATTTACCGACTATTTATCGGGTTTATTATAAACACTCATGAATGAAAAATAATTCGCAGATAATTCAAAAATATAGTATACCATACCACCATAGAGATATATGTTTTTATTTTCCGATATTTATGCCACGAACGACTAGTGGCGTATAGTACCTATATCAAAGCGGACAAATTACCACGACTAGAACATTTAGAAAACAGACATAGGTACCCATACCTACTTAAAACTTAAAAGTAGTATCATATTGAGAAATACAGAAAATAAGTAAATTTAATTTTACAAAAAAAAAAGGTCAAGGGGGGAGGAGGATCTATCCCCCATACCCCCCCCCCCCCCTTAAATATGCCACTGATTTCTTCTACGACTGTATGAACCAAAATATCACGTTGCTTTCAAACCAGTACGCAACGGTAATAGTCCAAAGTGATATGTTTTATCAACATTGTATATTAGGTCTAGAGTTTAGATGCATCCCCGAATAATTTCTTAAAAATACGTTATGGTAACGGGAAAACACGGTAGCCCACACTGAACTAATATGATATGATTTATTTTTTATTCTTTAAGCGAAATGGATAACATATATAGTAAAATAATAACATTATATTGCAAAACGCATTATTATTAACCAACTAGCTGATCCTAGACGCCGTTACCCGTATCAAATTAAATGTTAGTGAATTTACACCTGCTTAAACTCCGTTAAATGTAAGCTACACAGATTTTTAACACTGTTATATTTTGGTTGTTTTGACCAAACATAAAATACAGGTCTAAATCCAATCATAATAACTATTTTATTTTCTGTAACCATATTAATGGCGAAAAATTAATATTCTATGACAATACATTCTATGTTTTTTTTTTTATTGAAAATGGTCCAGTATAGCTATTGAATGCAAAAATAAACAATCAAAGAAAAAAATCTGCTGAACATTCTTCTATAGATGATCCTGCACGGCGACAAATGCAATATTATACCAGTGTACATACTCTGTCTTAAACTCCGTTAAACGTAAACTACACATATTATTCATTTGAAGATTTTGACCAAATATAAAATACAGGACTAAAATAATTATATACAATTGTAATAACTATTTTATTTTATGCAACCAATGGTAAAAAGAAATATTAAAATATTTACTTTTTGTAAGCCAACAAATCCCTGTATGAGCCCATCATTAAAGATATTCATAATTTATAAAATTTGCTACAAATTTCATATTTTTGGATATAAGATTACCTATCTATAAAATTTTAGAACCACTATGGTGCTTGTCAATTGCTTACAAACACACACAAACATACACACACACACACTCACACACGCTAAAATTGCTTTTTATTAATAGATAATATAGATATTTCAGTTCATTAATGAACAGTAAGTACAAGCTAATCGATCCATACATCCAGTTGTTCTAAGAGTTATTAAATAATCATCACGGAAAATACTAGGATATTGATTTGTATTGCTGATCCAATTTACCTAAGAATATGTTGGAATATATACTTAAGAAGGGTGATGTACGATGCTTACCTAAATTATTTCTCAATTAATATTTTAGAAACTATATTATATTTCACCGATTGGCATATCGTCGATAGAACAATAAGTAATTTATAATATAAACAAATTATTATTATATACATAATATTTTAAATTAAAAATGTACAAATATACTATGCCTTGATGAAGCTTTTTCTGGCGCACGTACTTTATGAACTATACAATGTTTAATGATCATAAACATGAATGACATAACAAATACTTCAAACTTCGTAGAATTATCATTTATTATAAATATAAGTATTTATAATCAATGGTATATTATGGTATTCAAATACTTAATTGTTATGATTAAATACATTTTAAACTGAATATTTATGTTTAAAATGTTAATGATCATTTACTATTATTCACTACCTACTCCAAGTTACCTAAGAATTTAATTGTTTATATTTAAAAAAAATAATATTTTTATATTTATTAATTAGCTTATTGAATAAACAAATCTTAATCTGAATTCAAAAGCAACTTTATTCAACAATATTAATTAAAAAGTCATATAGAAATAACCGTTGCTACCGCATCTGTTGTTAGTTTGGTACCTTATTGCTTATTAATAATTGGTAAGCACTAGTCCCCTGAAATGGACATTTTTTTGTGTTAAGGTCATAACTCATAACAATATAATATTTGTTTATAACATTATTCAATTAAAGTATAACAATTATTATACAATAATTTATTAATTTTCTCCATACATCATTATTAATTATTCAAGAACAAAATATTTAAATAAGTTATGATTTGAACATTTCAATTAATGTGACTCAATATGAAATATTAAACCAAAAGATTATAAACGAAGATTAAAATTGTATAATATCCTGCAGAGGAAATCATTAAAATATTTTCGTTTTTATGACGAGGAAAATAAATACGAAACTTTTAGAGGATATCAGCTCAATAAGTGTTTTCTCACTCAGATCCACGCGTAATTGAAATAAAATCGTATTTATAATTTTTGAGAAATCATAGAATAAAATCACCTATTAAAAAATTATAGTGAATAATATTTTCGAGAGGATGACATATTGGTTTTATAGTTTATCATTATTTAACTTTGTATTAGATTTTCTGAATAAAAAAAGGATAAGTGGAAGTCGTTCTGCTGTACAGTAGATTACAAGTGGGTCACTGTAATGGATGGTATTAAATTTTAAGTCAATGATATAACATCATTGTATAGGTAAAACAATTCTGAACAAAGATAGTCTGTAAGACTTATTATATTCGATGATATTATTGTGATTGCAGTAATTTATTTTACTATTAGGCATTAGTACTTGGTAATTAGGTTAAATTAAATGTTGCCAAAAAATTAAATTTGAAAATTTCATTGTGTGTATACAATATAATAATATACTCTAAAAATTTTATATATCGATAAATAATATTTTTAAATTTTTTATTACAACAGAAATAACTAAAATTGCTATTCTTTGTTTTAATATGTAATTTCGTCAAAATTTTAACTTTTAATGTCGGTAAAAAATAACTGTGTTTATATATTTTTTAGATTTTTTAGTTACAGTATGAAATATTTATGAGGATGCTTATTTTAAATTTTCAATCCTTAGCTATAAAAGTTGAACATTTTATAAATTTTTAACTACTATAATAAGTAACTTGAAATTGTTCATTTTGGTAAACGTTGTCAAAAATTGAACTTTAAGTTCTGCCATATTCATTTCAAATATTACATTTATTCCTAAAAAGTAGCTGATAGCGATCTTAAATTCTAGCATATTTAAATATATAAATCTAGTAATTTAAGTATGTATGATTATACTGTTTGATTCTTAAGAATTATAATTTTTTTTTTTACAAGTAATAAACAATCTGTATCAGTTATACTAGACACATTTAGAATATGTGATAAAAGTTAACATGAGGTTTTGTTGAAAGAAGCCAGCCATTGATAACACTTTCTGTTAGCTTGATAATTAATTTAATTTAACAGATCACGACACTAATTCCACTTTAAACGTATTGGAGGATTTCCAGGTATTGTGGGAGTGTTCAAGTTTTTTATTAGTAGATTTGGATGATTATTTAAACGGTAATGGAATCTTTTAAAAATATTTTTGCTCCATCATTTATTTTTTTAAGTTTTAAATCGGTGTATGATTTGACACATAGGGTGGAATTTTTAAACGTGATTCTTGAAACATGCACTTATTTGATTTCCAGTCATTATTTAGTAAATAGTGCATCGATATACGATAATAATATAATATTATGTTTGTAAGTTGATAGATCATTTAAAGAGTCAAACTCACGAACAGATATTTTATATAAGACCAGATTGTATTCTAATCGTTAGATGTACCTATTATTTATTGACTTAACCGTGAAATGAAATTCACGGCCAGCTATTCACTTATATTTTTGAACCTAATTATAAAAATAGTATTATCTATAAAACCGTAAATTAACGAGTCAAATTTTTTATATTACTCTATGGATTGAAGTCGTTTAAACAAAATGGGTTGCAAATAATTAATAATAATACACCACTACTGAAATAATAGGCCACGCACCCGAATGTAAATAACAAATGCGAAGGTCATTTGAGATTCAGTCAATAACTATACTACTGTACTAAGTATTAAAATATTAAATAGTTTTTTGGTTGAAAACGACATCATGTACAGGCGTACAGCGTACGATTCAGGTTGGTATGTTAGTTGAAATAAGGTTTTGCTGTTGATATAATAGATAGATACTATAATAGTATAATATGGATGCATATTATTATACGGCAAACTTAAATTACCGATTTTAGTTAAAAATAGTTCAGTTAAATTACAGTTGGAAAATAATGGCTAAATATTCAGTCAACATTCATATTTCGTTTTTCGAGATAACTCGAACATCCATCTATAAAAGAAAATAAAAAAATTAATATCATCATTTTTATCACAAAAGTGCATTCATATTTCTTTTTTGAACAGGGACTTTAATCAAGTCCACTTACATACTGATGTTAATACAGCCTGTAATAAATTTCCAAACTAAATCGCTCCTTCTGCCGAAAAAAAGTGTTTCACATAAAATTATATTATTAATGATCATTGTAGAATATCATTCACACTTTGAGTGGCATTTTGGGTGACACAGAGGTTGTGATATTATCGTTATAACTTATATTATATAACATCTTATGTGTGTGTTTGTGAGTGTGAAAATTGTGGTTATATTGTAACTAAATAACTGAAACACTCGATCAATGCTAAACCAATATATAATAGTAATTCTAATTCATATGTTATAAAATTATTACAACGTAAAACCATTAATTATATTTTTATTTTTATTCAGAACCCGCGCCTATTGTTACTTTTAATAATACTGTTATTATCTTACGATTATAAACAACATGGTTCCAAATTCTTAACACTATAGAATAAACAAAGGGCAAACATTATTTAATGTAATTAGCCGAAAACCACTACCGTGTAAAATATATGAGCGCTTGTGGAGTTACGCAGGTACGTTCTTGGCGGAACGCGTCGTTTGGTACACTCTGTACAGTTTAGAACATAATTTTGATTAAGATGTTAAAAGGCGTAATCACCAAGTTACCGGGGTAAAATTATCAATATAACACGTGTGCGTGAAACTAAAAGTTTAGATTAAATTTACAAAACTTTGAATGGCCAAACTCTCCACACAAGGCGTGTTGCTATGGTTGATCTGTTTTGCCCCGTGTACACATAAAACTAAATCTGTGGACTGACTATACATATCAAAAGTTTTCGAATGGTTTTCATTCTTTTTTAAATATATTTAGGCACCTGCTATAAGCGAAAAAAATATCGTACGACTGTGCGATGTGTGGCACATAATATATTACAATATTTACAATAGTACCTACGTTATATTTAATCTTTGTTTGCGCGAATATTTTATTATTGATTTAACGTAGAGACTTAAGTTAACAGTGAATTCGGCAGGAACGAGTAATACCGACTCATATCTTGCATAATGACACTGTCGTAAATAGTATTATGTTAGTGGCTTATGTTGCAGTATGTATATGATAAACTTGAACAAATTTTCAGATGTTGTAGTCAATCAATTTATAAATATAGTATCGAGATCAGAATGTATAAATGATGAAAATATCTAGGTGCCTACTGTTAAATTTCTCATAAATATTATCTTAGTTTTATGTCAGAGCACTATCGTTAAGAATAAAATATCCGCATATGTCATCATAATATTACGATTATTTTAAAATCTAATAACACAGCTCACATAAGTAGTATATTGGTACTCATAGTAGCTTATAATACAGCTGTCAGCCAATTTAATAGGATATAGATATAGGTATCAATCATTAATATAACATATTTTATTTTGTGTAATATTAAAACAAATATTATAAAATTATTTTACCTGTTAGAAAGTTACAAAAACAAATTTAGTAAGTACTTACATAATAAAAGTTGTAAAATTTAAACACTTTTGATTTATGTGTAAAAAATAATATGTTTTTCCTCTAATTTAAAAATCTAGTGTAATATTATAAATTATTGTTTGTAGTCTTTGAAAATTTAAATAGCATTTTCACAGTGAAATAATTGCTTTTTGCGAGTTTGTTTAGTTCGTAAATAATTACCTTCATTCATATTTCACTTGGGGCAGTCGTTTTATCAGTCAGTTAAATACTTATTGTAGTGTTCTCATGCTTTATGGTTAGATATGTTCATGAGAGCTTGTGTTATCGTGTGTTATACCGGTATGATCAATTATTTAACTTGTTTTTTTAATTTGGAGTAAACATTTAAGTATTTTATTTTATATTGCATATTACCATAATATTATAATATATGATACCAAGATTTAATAATGTTTGAATACATTTATTCTCGAGCATTATAATATTATTGGCATTTACATTAGTAAGTAATAACAAAGGCTGGACAAGCTAATGGTATTGATTTAAATTAAGTTAATTTATCAATTAGTCGGTAATGTTAGTTAAAAAAAAAAAAAATAACTAATAAGTATACTATATTCTTGATGAATGTGGATGCATATATTATATTATAAGTATTTGAAAACCTCTAACATGTATAGAACTCTATTCGTGTTCCAGTCTCGGAGATTCTCATTTAAGTTTGAATTTGCGTGTAAATTAACATTATATGAATCGTCTAACACTTAAGGTTTTGAATTTACAAAATAAATAACTTACATTAATAAAAAGTGTATAATTCCTAGGCTCGTATCTTTTGTTTTGTTCTTTATACGGGTGACTAAATTGTTTCCTCTGTATATATAAGTTATTAATATGATAATATTAATAGGTTTTATTTTTTCTGTGTATTATAATTACTATAAGGTCGTTGGTATTAGTGCTCATATACTATATGACGTACTAGATATCACTGTATAGAAGAGTTTTGTAAATATTGTCGAATAATATTATTGTTTCTTTGGTATAAACTTCTCATAAATCCAATAAAATCTTGCCATGAGCTGATTATAATAACTCAACGGTAATAAAATAATATTTCTAAAATGTCGCACAATTGATGCGTGCGCAAACCATTATAATTATATACACGCATTTTGGAACCAAATATTATTTGAATTCACACTGTTTAACGAATAATAATAGATACTCGACTATAATTCCCTAAGTATTTACCATAAAATTCATATGATGGAGTTATGATTATATTATATTTTACATAGACAACTACACCTTATTTTGAGCCTTATCCCGTTTCGACAAACCCATTTCGATCAAACGATGTCGATTCATTATTAATTCATTCCACTTAATTCCGATTCAACAAAAACTTTTCTTTTCGGCTTCAATCTACATCATTAATTATTATCACGATAAACTAAACATTTTATTTTATACTATATTTCACTGTATAATTTAAAATACGGGACAATTTTTCTAACGCATGGTAACTCATATATTATTATGTTTCTTATAAAAAATTATTTTGTTTTATTTTTACCACGTAAAATGTTTAACAGTTCCTACCCACATAATATGTTAAATGAGGGACGGTGAGTGGCCGAGTGGAATAAGGTGTCAGTTTCGACGCACACCGGCGTCGGTTCGAACTCAGCCGCGGGTGGAATTTTTTTTCGGACAAGCCATGACAGATACCTACGGGTGTCCAATAAAAAATCTGCCAAAACTAAAAAACACACGTGTTTACAAACCTACAATTTCTCCCCTACAAACAAATAACAAACAGCTAATGGCCATAGTTGCCGAGCTTCGTGATGAATTAAAAAAAATAATAAATAAATATGTAAAATAATTATATTACAAGTGCGACAATGAAAAAATAATAAAATTTCAATTATTTCTTCCAATAATATATTTAGGTGGTTTTACTGAATTACTTTTTTTTTTTTTGTTTAACAGGAATCTGTATAATATAATTCAATATACAATGGTGCAGAAAGTTGTTCTGCAATTTTTGTGGTACAATACTAAAGTAAAAATAATTTTGGTACATTAAATCAATAGTGTATTATTTTTTAAATATTAGCCTAACCATATAAATTTAAAATAACATGCCTTTCATTAATTTGCTGCAAGTATCAAAAAAAAAAATAAAATAAAAATTAGGTAGGTACATTACCAATTAATAATAATTATTAAATATATTTTATCATGAATATTACTCTCGAGGGTTTTGTGATCCATTAGCCAACGTCATACACGTGTTTATTAGGAACCTATATTATAATAATTCATCATTACAAATAAAATAGTATAAATCGCATAATAATATATTTTCAAAAAAAAAGAATATATAATGAAACACAAAAGATTATTGTAATAAATAATAGTTACATCCATAAAATAAAGTGTATCATATTATCATGAAACCGTACAACCTTGGATAGGAACCATAATAATTCTATAATTAACACACTAAATTACATACTGTTGTACGCAAACAACGTTTATTAGTGTGCATTTTATTACGGTTGTTAATGCGTTTTTACAATTTATAATGTATGAATATGAACGGGTGCTGAAGACACTACTGGATTGCATTGATACAAAACAAAATATAGCCATCATCATATTTTATATGATTTTATGCACATTTACATACACTCTATATTATAGGTACATTATAATGTTGTGGAATATATTTTATAATATTATTAATGGGCCCAAATGGTGTATCAAGTCTAAACATTTAAGTGGATATACGAATTTGGAAGGAACGCTTACGAATCCCACCTGAGTGTAAGTTTTGTCTGAACAATGTAGATGTTATATTTCGTTAATTTTGAAAATATATTTGCTATAACTGTTTAATAACTTTTGGCATGGTTGCATTGTTGAAGTTAAAGTTATGTTCGTCGTTGGCGGGCCGACTTCAGGCACGTGATACTTGCTTTTGTCACGATGACTAGTGAATATGAATTTATTTTAATAATATTACGCATTCGTACACCACTCATACTATTTTACGATTTTACGTAATTTGTACAACTTGAGTGCTCACGATTTTACATTTTGTCACGCACAATAACGCTTGTACGCGGTCTGTATTCGAAGGACTAAATGACAGAACTTTTGGAGATAATAGTATTATATTATTTTACTATCCAAAACGCACACTCACATTTAAATTCTGTAAAATGTATTTTAATCTATAAAATATAATATTTAAATTAATTTGATAACACTCAGCGTACGTACACGTTGGTACGTCATACAATTACTATCGGTACAATTTATTGAAAATATACTACCAAAATAACCAGTTACACAGGTCATATTGCATTTATTTGTACCTGTATAATTTTAACGATTGGTCATCAGAAATACGCAAAGTTTGGGCTTCACATAAAAATGTCAAATACTTTCAATTTTATTGTAATAACTTAAAAATAGGA
>NC_042495.1:83042327-83043388 GCF_005508785.2 Acyrthosiphon pisum
CACAAGGTAATACTATCAAATATACAAATCGAAATAAAAACGCACTGATTTTGACTTAACATAAGAAGTCCAGTTGTCGCTCGTGGAAATCGATGTTGATATTTTGAGAGGTTGTTACTCGGTGGCTGGTGCTCATGCACTGGTTTAAGGGACGATACGAATATGTCTACCAGAGAGTGGTAGGCGGTTTTTATCAAAGGTTTTTTTGTACTTCCCGGGCCTAGATTTCTCTTCGGCGGCAAGGACCTTTTTTTATCATTAATTTCCTTTGGTGACATATATAAGAATTCTGCACGTCTGCACACCACGGAGTGCCAGTACGCGCCGATTTCTTAATTCGTGATCGCATAATAGGGATCGTACCTATTTGTCGATGACAATGATTTTATTGGGGATGTTCGATTTCTACAAGCGACAGTCTGGCCGTTATTTATTACTGTGTAGGATTTTAGTTTGTAATTATAATGGTGTGTGAGCATATCATTACATTATTTTACATGTGTTCAAACCGAAGATATATTTTGGGAGGTGATATGCCCTCATGGCATATTTGGGACATTTTTGTGCTTATAATTAATTTATTTAGTACATATTATTATTCTTATAACATTGAATTTATTTATGTTTAAATATTTTATACTTTTTAAAATATATTTTTTTTTTAACCAGTGGGAATTTAGGCCTTTGCGTGTTTTTTTACTGTGGGGCAGGGTATTGTAAGTTTATACACGTGTGTTTCAGTTTGGAAGATTTTTTAGTGGGCACCCTTAGGTATCTGCCATATTCGGGTGGGGGATGGCAGCACTTCTCTCCGAATACTGTGACTTGTCCGAAGAAAAATGCCGCCCGCGGCTGACATAGAACTGGTGCTGGTGTGCGTCTCAACCGACGCCTTAATCCGCTCGGCCACTCCGTGCCCCTTTTTAAAATATTATGTACTTATCAGCATATGTTAATACATCAGCAGTATGAAAAATTCAGTGTTTCAATAAACGTCTGTAAGTATTCGAATTAATAATAACAATAGTGAATTAAATAATAAATAATATCTATACTCGGCG
>NC_042495.1:83043922-83051251 GCF_005508785.2 Acyrthosiphon pisum
TGAATTTGAACCGCATACACTGTTTGTTTTATAAACACGTGCACGTATCTGTTGACACATGAGGCGCTCCATATACAAAGCCGGTAATTGCCACTAGGATGGGCGGTGCGGTGGAGGAAGTTTTTTTGAATGCGCGACTGGTCATGTTCTTATTCCGCGCCGAGTATAAAATACTGTAAATTAAATATAATAAAAATCGTTTCACATTTATTTATTGCGATATTATATTACTGCTACGAGTATAATCTGAACTATACATAATATTTTAAATCCTTCTAGGTTTAAGTCCAAGCTCAGCTTACTTAAATTTGAAACAGAAAATGTCTCGAAGTGTTATTTTTTACAAGTGATAAATTCTGCCCATGCATATTTATAATATAGTACAATAAAACGATTAAAAATCATGGAGAATCATTCATGTACCTACAATTGTTTCAACTCAGCAGTTGAAGTGGATTTCATTGTAAAAACAAAAGAAAAATATCATAAGCTCCATTATTATTCGTAGTTTTGCATTTTGAACATAGCAAGGAATGTATTGGTTTAATTGTTTTATAATAATGGGCCTTTTGTGTCTGGTATTTATCATTACGTTTTGAAGCAGAATATTTGGTTTAATCTTTAAGTGATTTTAATCTTCGAGTGATTTTAATCAAATTATAGTAATTTCTTAAATCATGTGTAAATAATCACTGTCTGATGAAGACATATCGCTTTCCTAAGACTGATCGTTGACAGACAGATGGCGAAATATATAGCGGTTACCCACTCACAAAATATATAAAACCGTTAAACCAATGTGGACCATGGTAACGGAATTTTTACCAAGGTCAATACAGGAGACCATATTATATGCTGTGATCAACTTATCCACCAACCATATGTAGTTATTCACGAGTTGTTAACCATTAAATTTTCGATTGGCCAGCACTAATGGAAAACTGATTTCTATCGACAGTTTCTCAGTGTAAACTCAGTTTTTACGGATAATGTTACGCGGCGTAACGTATATGCAAAATAGATGCATATACTATGGAGGAGAACGTCATATTATCTTTTTTATTAATATTAAAATTAATTTAATTCCTTTATAATAAAGCGTATACCTAGTAACGAAAATTATGGGAAATAGGTAACCGCTCCGTTGTACAGTTGTATTAAAGGTCGACTGTACTAGTTCGTCGAGTGTACCTACCTCGTAAGTCACTGTAATGTATGGGTTGAATTTGAATTCAATGATGAAAATTTAGTTCTTTCCGACCATATTCTGTCCACAAATAATAATGAATATTATATTATTATGTAAATTTGTGGATCATTAAGTTTTGCTATTTACAAAAATATTATTAACAATATATAAAATATGAATGTTAGTATAATGTGTAATGTGTATAAACAATTGTCACTCCATGCAAAATTATATACATATAAGGTAACTGCTTAGTGCTTACCTTCTATTTAGTATTGTCACAACATTATTATAATATTATAGTTGACAATATTTGTATTTAATTTTGAAAATCGTTATTACGTAAAGTATATTGGAATCGTTTCGAGTAATGCGCACGTAACGTACATCGGTTTAAAATAGAGCTTGTGCTTAATAAATAAGTTAATTCACGTTCAAATATGATGTGTACGCGTTTAAATTGTATAGGAAGGTACTACTCATCTCGCAAATCATTCATATTTAAACGACACATATGCATTCCACTTACTGCTGCAGTGCGTGATAAATTGTCATTCCATAATAATTAATCAATTCATTATATTTTATAATGTGTATATCGTGTAGTTGTAGTCTTGAGATAATTATGCGTATCATCATAATGTACATAAAATATTTATATATTCGTTTATAAATCCATCGATTTATCTACTTTCTACATGGTATATTCGTGCGAATACAACGCATGACGTACCGAATTGTAAAAATCATCGCTTATGAAACATTACCACTTGTCCCACTATTTGGTCAAATTATTAAGTTAGCTATACTTTTTTATTTAAAATATCGCACGCAATCGACTGACGGTCTTAGATTTATGATAAAATCAATAAGAATTATGCGGAAATCGGCAAAATTACAACACAGCATACTGTCTAAAATCTTAAGTTGATACAATCTATATCCGTTCAAATTGCTTTGCATTAGGTGTCTGCTACAAATTAAAACCAGACGAGCTCTTATAAAAAATATGTGTTTCATCATAATAATTTTAGTTTTATCCATTAATAATAATTACTAAACCAACCAACTTATAGTTGATTGTATTTTAAATTTTAATTGAGTCAATCAAATAGTTTATTAAGGTTCTTAAATAATACCTATATTGAGATAAACTAGATTGTGTTATCGTTGTGTATAAGATAGACACTTATGTTTGTGATGCTCTGTTGAGGTAGCTTGTGTTGTAGTTTGAAGTCTATAAAATAGATAGGTAGCTATTTTTATTTTTTTTCCAACACCACCACAACAATCCATATCTCAAATAATATTTCGGTTATTATTTAGTTATTTCATTGTTGTTTTGCAATTTACATTTAAAAAAAAACTATTTAATTAAAGTAATGATAAATACCTACCTAATCATATATTATTAGTATTTATGCTACCATTTATATAATTACGATAGTATAAAAGTTAAGTTTGTCAAATGTTTTCGTGTCATGGTGAAAAAGGGGTCGAAACTCCCTTAAACCACTACCGCAACTCGACCTCGGATGTTCGGTATGAATAGCTGTCGTTTACTTTTATAAAATTTTAAGTTCATAACATACACGACTAAACCACGATGGAGATTGGGTATTCGTTTACTATGTGACCTACAGAGTGAAAATTGAGTTTAGTATGTGACCTACCGAGATGACTATCTATATAATTATGTACGGGCAACGTACGGGTACAAAACTATTAACACGTAAGATACAGCGATAAAATTTAAGTAATATACAAAAAGTGTATTGATAAAAATATTTTAAAAATAAAATAAATTTGTTTTATGATAACATAATTGTATGACATTTCTTTAATAGTTTTGAATAATATTAACCAGCTGTGTGTATTCATACATTTTTTTAACTGATATTTTCTTTGACTCATTTTGGTATTGTTAAATGTAATCCTGTATTATTTTATATTTGTGTTACTAATGAATAAATTAAATAATTATTAACATGATTTTATTATTTTTAATTTGACTGTTATAAAAATTAATTATTGGTCCCGTAGGTCACATACTAAACGAATACCGGAGATTTATAGAGACTTTCAAGAGTTATTAGAGTTGATGGGTAATATTTTTGAATACATTTAACGCGTCTGAACGATAAAAGCTGCGCTATCTACTGTAGTCGTTTTAAGTTATATTCGTCCGGGTGTCATGTGCACACGAATAACTATTGTTCATAATCGCAATAACTTTTGTCACCAGATAACACGCTGTATACCTTTTTTGCTTAATTTTCCAAGTAAATCTTACCAATATTATTGTGTCATGGATTGCTTGTAATAGTCATATCACTAATTAAACCAAACATATTTTACTATTCTGCGATTGTTTCTAATAGTTAAAATTAACTATTAATATGAATAACACACTTATCCCTTTATCCAGTCGAAAATATATTTTAATTATACGTAGGAAACAACTAATAAACTATGTTTTAACTTTAACCAATTGCCTAAATTAAAATGTTTAAATGTTATGTCATCAAAATATATTTCAAATCATATTTACATTTCATAAAATAATCCAATCAAATTTCGTCTTATTGAACAACCTTTTCATCATAAAAAAAAAAACAAATTTTTTGAAATCCCACAAAAAATTGTTCAAGTTAAATACTAAATAACCTTAAACCTACAATAATATCAATATGATGTACCTATAGTGAGTTAATATTAAATATATCATATGATAAATAATAAAAAAATGCCAAAGAGCCTGGAAAATAATAATGTATTTATACAAAATAATATAAAATATTCAAATCAAAAAATAAAGATCAATTATGAAACATAACTTTTATTTAAATAAAAATTAATCACTGATAAAAAAAAAAATAATATACATATGTGTAATAGACTCAATAATATATTGTTTATAATTTGGTGGTATAATTCTTTATATACTTGTACATAGGTACATAACGTTTTAATTTTGTATAGGTAAACTGTATGAGAATTTGTTAATTTATGGGTGAATAACCAATGTCTAATTTGAAAAACTAGTAAAATATAAATTTGACTTTTCACTAAACTCTTTTTTGATAAATGTAAGTTAACTTAAAAAATTGTATTAAATGTTCAAAGCTTAGAAAAATTTTCATGAATTTATAACTCAAAATAATTGGCCAATTTTTGTGATTTTGATGAATTTTCTAAACATTTTGACTTCAGACGCTCATAGATAATCATTGTGGATTTATGCTCAGCTTTTTTTTTATTTCCACTAACAATAACTTATGAGGTACGTTGTATTACATTAAGTTTTTGAATCGACAATAATTAAAATAAAACTAATAAAACAGAAGCATCCTTGGTAAAATTATCGTTATACATAAATATAACCATATCTAATAATATTCAATTTAATACAATACGTAATTAACAATACAAATAACGGCAGACTGTGGCTTAAAGTTTTAAAAATTTCAAATTTAGAAACTGAAAATCAAAATCAAACAGAAATACAAATTCTCATGATCATAAATTCAGAAGTTTGAACTGGGTATAATAGCTGATAACAATGATAAATTATGACGAATCAATACGCCCCACCCCGAAAATTAACTAATCAATGTTTAAACGTGGTCGTTTGTCTTGTTAACTTAATGGACCTTTAATCAATGATTAGAAGGTTAACCGACACTCTACAAAAACCAAATTTCGGTAATCATATAGATTAATACTTAATCACTGTTTAACCGACGACGGTACCTACAATTCGCCCTGACTATAAGGTATAAACTAGGATATAGTCGATAACATTATATAAGCTGTTTTTTTTTACAAATTTACAGTTTACATTTTTATGATTAATATAGGCATCTTTAATGGATAAACTGTGTTACCTGATTGCTTTTAAATGAGTACAAACAGTTTATAAGTATAAAATATACCTAGTTCATTAATTAGTGTGATATCATATTATGTCAATTTACAGTTTACATTTTTATGATTAATATAGGTATCTTTAATGGATGAACTGTGTTACCTGATTGCTTTTAAATGAATACAAACAGTTTATAAGTATAAAATATACCTAGTTCATTAATTAGTGTGATATCATATGTGCAGTGTACATAATAATATATTTTATGATTTTAAAAAACATTATATTTTAATATGATACAAGTAGGTATATTAAATTGTTTTGGAAATTTTTTAATTGTTTACGATGTTGAATATTTACACATTTAAATAACACTTATATCATATCGAATGTTTATAATACCAGGTGCTGTATTGCTATAATAATAAGTATAATAACCATTAAAAATGTACTGATTTCGCTCTTTTTACCACCTCTGCCACTATCGCTGGTATTATGATATTTCTCTAATCTGTTGGTATAAATAAATAAACTATACTCTGTTCCACGAGAGAAAGGTGCCGCGTCTTGACTAACACCGGTCAGCGACGCGCATCCTCCAACATCTCTATCGGGTCTCGCCTTGACCACTCTTCCGCTAGCTGGTACCCATGAGCTAGCGACGCGGGACGGCGGATTATTGAGTGCCTAAACACATAGATTAAACTTAAGTGAACATGCCAATGATCGATGGCTATTGGAGGGGATTCGATGGTTCGGCAGTGTAGTGACTTGTGGATTTCAGTCAGCATGCGTGAACCGGTACCTTTCTCTCGTGAAACAAAGTACCTATAATTTTATATATTAATAACTGAACATTAGAACATAATTTCTGTAATAGTTGCGTAGTAGTGAATTCAAAAATAAGTTAACAATTTTAGTAGAAAAATGACTGTGTACAAACTCACGTACTTCAATATTCCTGCACTGGCAGAACCTATCATGTTCCTCTTAATAGACTATTGCCTAGTGTCTCAGCGAAAGTTGTTGTAGAGTTGTTACTGAAGGTGCAGGTAAGTGTAGGTTGAGGCAGTTGCTTATGTTGGCTGAATGATTCTATAATATTGTTGATCGAGTAGTTTGAGGTCTTAGAATTGTGTGCTGCATTGTTTGGGTGTGGAATCTTGGAGGAGGTGCTGGATTGTTTGGTGGAGGTTGGTTTGCTTGGTGTGGAAGGGGGTTTGGGTGACCTAGGGGATCCTCGGTTAGGATGGGGTGTAGGGGGATGGGTATTATTCATTTTGTACGTCGGTATGGACATTAATTAACGAAATAATTAAATTCTTACCTTTGGTCCGTACATGTTGAATTGATATTAGTGGTGAGGTTCCACGACATTTGATCCGGTAAATAATATCCGGCGACAAATGATCCGCGTCATTAGATCCAGTGCAAAAATATCCTGTACTCAAATTAACCGGGTTAAAAATATCCGGTATTTTTAAATAATTAAAGTTATTGACTCTAAAAATATAAAATATAAATATGAGTATAATAATTGTAGAATAAATATAATTGTGTTTCTTTGATAAATAAATAATATATAAAATCAAAATTATTGACAGTCAAAAAATATATATAATTTAAATATAAATATGAGTATAATAATTTTAGAATAAATATAATTGTGTTTCTTTGATAAATAAATAATATATAAAATCAAAATTATTGACAGTCAAAAAATATATATAATTTAAATATAAATATGAGTATAATAATTTTAGAATAAATATAATTGTGTTTCTTTGATAAATAAATAATATAAAATCAAAATTATTGACAGTCAAAAAATATATATAATTTAAATATAAATATAAGTATAATAATTGTAGGATAAATAATATAAAATAAAAATTATTGACAATCAAAATATAAAATAATTGTTTTTCTATGATAAATATATATAATTTAATGATTAAAAGTTGAAATTATGAGCAATACCTTTTAAGTAATTTAATATATCACCTCTTTGGTAATTTAATACAACATTTTCTAGTCGCTGGTCCAAATCTTTATATTTTTTTCTTTTTAATGCATGGCTTTCTCCTAAATTAATTTTTTCTATTTTAGCTTCCACCAAGTTTTGTTCAGTTTTAATAAAATTAATAAATTTCCATATTGTCGTATGATGGACTCCTATGGAAGAATTAAATGCATTATGCCACCCCTCTACTGCATTATTTGTTCTTGGTCGTTTCATTAAAACATTTTCATATACATTCCATATATTTAA
>NC_042495.1:83052443-83057604 GCF_005508785.2 Acyrthosiphon pisum
AATAAAACCTTACAGGTGTGGTGTGTTGAAGTTGTGTTGTGTTGTGTTAAAATCGTATTGTAGAGTGTATTTATACAACACGAAAAACAGAAAACTGATTATCGCCGGTTATCGTTGTCACGGGATATTTTTGATGCCGGTTATTTTATCGCCGGGTTATTATCTACCGGATCATTTGTCGCCGGATATTATTTATCGGATCAAATGACGTGTCACGAGTGGTGAAACCGTATGAAAACGTCGTATTGTAGATAACGCACGGAACTTTACCGTACACGACTGTCACTATCGGAGTGTGCCACGGGACTGACAAATTTTTTGATGTAATTTTTAAAATTTTTTTTATATTTTTAAACTTTTTTTCAAATACATAGTATAATATACAAATTTGGAATGACACTGAAAAATATACTTGGCGTACAGATGATGCATAATCGTGTGACCGCCGGCGGCCGGTGGCAGTCAACGTGTTAATACTTTAGATAAGTATATAATATGTCTTATACCTAGACTGACATACCATTTCCGCTCAGAATCGTTTTTCTTATACAATGATATTATATCATTGAATTCAAATTTAATACCAACCATTATGCAGTGACCCACTTGTAACCTACTATACAGCAGAGTGACATCCACTTGTCCACATTTTTTTATATTATTTTCTTATAATAACATAGATAGGGGAGTAGAGACGAAATCATATATTAATTAGATTTCATGATTATATTTTCATAGTCACCACAGGTACCTATAAATAATAAAATAGATTGCTATAGGTAACTCATAATAATATAGTTGAAATCAAAATTCATCATTTTTGTGAGGATTCCTGGTTTTGTTACCAGAACATTTAGGCCCCTTGTATTGCTTATTTTCATACTACCTTCAACTATCATAAATAAAAGAATTTTGATTAATTAGATTATCATTTTTTGTCATAATTATAATATTGTTATAGTATGATCAAATGTCTGTAGGTTTTAATACTGTTGGTTAATTGGAATGAAGTCACAGTAGTTGTACAGTACAAGATTTTCAAATTAAAATATCTAAAACTAATAAATAAGCTAAATAAAATGCATGTTAATTTCTTTTCACATTATATGACTAGTTATTTGTACCTATTAAGAGTTTTTGGCAAGTTATTTTTTGTGATCTGTTTTCAAGATGAAATAGAGTATTTAGGGTACAAAATAAATAAACATGGATTAAATACAAGTGAAACAAAAATTAAAGCAATTGTAGAAGCACCAATTCCCACTAATATAACACAAGTTAAGTTTTTTTTAGGGATGGTAAATTATTATTTTAAATTTATTAAAAATAGCACTGAAATATTATATCCATTATACAATCTACTTAAAAAAGATAATGAATTTAATTGGAATAAGAAATGTGATAATGCTTTTAATGAAATAAAAAAAAATCCTAACTTCAGCTCCAATATTAATACATTTCAATCAAAATTACAAAATTAAATTGTCATGCGATGCTAGTTCATATGGTATTGGGGGTGTAATTTCACATATCTTACCAAACAATGAAGAAAGGCCGATTGCATATACGTCTAGAACATTGAATCTTGCGGAACAAAAATACTCTCAGATAGACAAAGAGGCATTAGCTATAGTTTTTTGTATTAAAAAATT
Source organism: Acyrthosiphon pisum (assembly GCF_005508785.2). Lineage (NCBI taxonomy): Eukaryota > Metazoa > Arthropoda > Insecta > Hemiptera > Aphididae > Acyrthosiphon > Acyrthosiphon pisum. Next base: position 83,054,096 of record NC_042495.1, read on the forward strand.
CCACCAATATTTATATGGGGGACATTTCATTTTATTTACTGATCATAAACCTCTAACATATATTTTTCATGAAAAAAAAAGTTTACCTCAGGTGGCAGCTAATAGGATACAGAGATATGCTTTGTTCTTAGCGAATTATGATTATAGTATTCAGTATGTTAAATCTGAAAATAACCAAAGTGCTGACGCATTAAGTAGGTTAGCAATCACACATACAAATGATAGGGAAATGGATGTGCCAACAATTAATTTTGTTAATGATTATTTTCATGGTATAAATAAAAATATGATACAAAAAGAAACTGAACAAGATGAGGTATTGAGTGTAATTAATTTATTATTAAAATTATAAAAATTATATTGTCAAATTAAGTAGGGAGAGATGTGGTGTTGGCGACACTGCGTATTGTGCGGTAACGGTAATCCAACACACACACATACTCATGATATACACAAGTCGTGTTGAATATGTTTTTCACTTGTAACCTCAACATTATAATTATGTAAAAATGTGAAAAACGCATCATCATGTTAATAATTTAAATAAAGTATTAAAATTAAAATACAGTGTATTGTGTTAGTATACTCGAGACACAAAAGATTTAATCAAAGAATACTGAATTATTTAAACTGTATATTGTTTATTTCTCAAGATGTTATTTCAGCCGCAAATCTCATGCAGTTACAAGAAGTAAAAGAGGTATGTTGTGATTTTTTACAGTTACAACTCAGGCCTACAAATTGTATTGGTATATACGATATAGCTGATTTACATAGCTGTACGAAATTGTCAAAAAGTTCAGAATTATATATTCAACAACATTTTTTGTAGGAAATATAGTACTTTATTATTATGGTTCAAGAAGGATATGTTATTTATTTTTGTTCTATTTTGATTCTTAGAGAAGTAGTTGGCGGTGACGAGTTCCTATCTTTATCCCTGGAACAAGTGGTTAAGTTGATCTCCAGTGATAAACTTATAGTTTCATCCGAAGAAAAAGTGTGTAAACTAATATTGATCATTGTATTTATGTATTGGGGTAGAACATTTTCATTAACCTATCTATATACAGCGATTATATGTATTCTAGTTAATTAATTATTTTTTTTTTTTAAACCACCCGAAGGCTTTTTTGTTATAAAGAACAATGGTTTTTAACAATACATTTTAGAGGTGTACATAAATGTTAAATATTAATTCATTAATATTTAATATATTTATGTACAAAAAAATGTTTGGGTTATCACTCCCAGTGGAGAGTATTTCAATAATAAAATAACGGTTTCAGTATTATAGAACACCCAAATTGAATTAAATCTACAATTTTAAGTGTCACAAGTTTGTGTTTATCATGAGACCATAATGGGAAAAAGAAGTCTTTCTGAAATCTACAACTTTAACTAACGAACTAGCCTGATACCTATACACTAAATAGCGGACAAAATGTCAGTGACCGAGATTTTCCGGTATTTAGAAGTTTCACTGTACTTAATAAACTGAAAGAAATTAAGTTACCATTTTCAAAAGACACATCAATTAATTTTACACTAGTTATAGCGGTGTTGACGCGTTTAAAAGTACCTATCTTATAATTAATGTAATACTATTTCAAATAAAAACGTACAAGAACGTATAAAACCATTACAAAAACGTTTATTTATGCAAATCAACAACAAAAAAATGTTTATAATTTCGGCTGTAAGCTAAGCATACTTTCTTCGAACTTCAAGCGATCAGCTCGCATCCACTTTGTCATTCGTATATTATGTGCCGATTCAATTACATCAAAACGGCGGTGATATACCGCTGACACGTGCAGGGGGGACTTCGGCACCCCACGGACAATCCGTGGTCTTCACAACGTACAAGTAAACATGTGGCTGAGTTCCACGTGAAGTCACGTCGAATGGAACGTCAATTATTATACAACTGTATCACGTCGTCTAGGCATTACAGAACTGAGTACATCGTATATTATATACATTTTACATTAGGTTAGGTTAATAGTATAGGTTTGACACCATAAAGAATAATTAACATGTACATATTATAAAAAAACATTTTTTACAATTTACAATAAAATATCTAATACATTAAACATTTGGTATACTGTTGCGATTAATTTGTGGGTACGAAAATATGATATGATTAATGAAATATGATTTATGATGAACTACAAAATATGATTTATGGTGAATTACAAAATATGATTTATGGTGAATTACAAAATATGGGACAATAATAATTTAAATACAATAACATACAACAATATAAATACAAACTATGATATGTCAGGACTCATGGCGTGACAGACGCACCGGTACTTGCGGCTGTCCTGCGTCGGGCTATCGGCGGCCAGACGACAGCTGTTCACTTGCCTCTGACGTGTGAAACGTCTTGGCCGTCTGAGAAAACGCACATCTCCTCAGACACGTCAGACGCGTCGTAGGTACCGCAGCATAACAACATATCGCCGACGAATCGCTTTATCCGGCACCAGAGCGTGTGGCGACGTACCTTCGATTGCGGCAAGCGATCCGCTGTACCAGCCTCCAGCTCTGATGGCACGACGTTCTGGGCGGTGGTGAACACCACCGCCCCCTGACCGGACAGTCATCGCGTCCGACACGGACCGTTAGTCGCCAATTGACCTCTGGCGGTGACGGCGACGTCCGCTGCACGTCCGCGGTCGGATCGACCACCACGTTGTCCGCCGACAGCACCAGCGGACGGGTTAAATGCAGCGTCGACGATGGCCATTGCGGACCGGGAACGCCGAACCCGCGTAGTTGGGCAGCTGAATTTTTCGGTACACCGGTACCTCAGTCGGCTTTCCGAACAGCTCAACTCCCAATATATCGGCGTCTGACATGTAGCCTGTCCGCTGATCCGCTGCGGCCACGATGTCTTCGGCTTCCCGGACGATCGTCGAACGCGGCCGTGCCGAGATATCCAGCGCGGGATCTTGTTCGCGGCTGGGCCGCTCTGTACCGACAATGTTCCGCTCCACGTCCCATTCTCGCGGAAGATAGAATTTCGCGGCCCTCAATTCAGTAAAAACACGCATCATCTCTATCCTCCCAGCGGAAAGCGGCTGGTTTTCAATCACGTTCATGATGACAGACGATACGATTCAATATAACCAATAAGATATCAAGCAGACCACGGCAGTTTTTTTCGAATGGCAGAAAATCAAAAATAACAGCTTGTATATTTTATTCAGACATAAGCAACGGTATTTCTGTTGATTTGCAATAGGCCAGTATAAATATTACTCTTGTAAAATGCAATCGTTTCAAATATAAAAAGGTGGGTAAGTGGATTTCGCTCTGCTGTACAGTAGGTTACAAGTGGGTCACTGTATAATGGATGGTATTAAATTTGAATTCAATGATATAATATCATTGTATAAGAAAAACGATTCTGAGCGGAGACGGTATGTTAGTCTAGGTATAAGACATAATATTATATTAGGTACCTATAATAAATTCCAAATTAATCATATCAT